>NW_027713116.1:0-329 GCF_054177405.1 Leptonychotes weddellii | reverse complement strand
GAATTCAGGAGTCCATGAACTTGAATGGGGGGGAACTCCATCTTTGTTTTTAGTAACCTCTAACCGTAATGTAGCAATTCCTTCAATTATGTATGTCAGCAACAAACCACAGCAGTAAAACAGTCCCTGGGTCTGCCACCAAAAGAAACCACTGGTATTTTTTTTTTAATTTTTAAATTTTCCATTGTTATGTTAATCCCCATACATTACATCATTAGTTTTAGATGTAGTGTTCCATGATTCATTGTTTGTGCATAACACCCAGTGCTACATACAGAACGTGCCCTCCTCAATACCCATCACCAGGCTAACCCATCCTCCCACCCCCC
>NW_027713115.1:0-329 GCF_054177405.1 Leptonychotes weddellii | reverse complement strand
GAAATGACATCTTTATCATGTGTCATGTATCATCTTTATCCCATTTATATTTGGGACTCTTTCATTGATCTATCCATTTTTTTTTTTCTTCTCTAAGTGTATGGGCTAGTCTCCTCCTATTAGAATATTCAATACAAAGGAGTAGGAATCTTATATATCTTACATGCCTTGTTTGTAGTTAAACAGTACCCAACACATAGTAGGTCCTCAAAAAACTTGTTGTATACATGATTAATAAAAAGATTTATTTCCTCATTCATCAACTTGAGATATAATCTACTGACTCTCCATATAAAAATGGAGAAATTAGTACAGTAACACATCTTCTC
>NW_027713114.1:0-329 GCF_054177405.1 Leptonychotes weddellii | reverse complement strand
CTTTTTTTTTTTTTTTAAAGATTTTATTTATTTATATGAGAGAGAGAGAATGAGAAAGAGCACATGAGAGGGGGGGAGGGTCAGAGGGAGAAGCGGGCTCCGGGACTTGATCTAGGGACTCCAGGATCATGACCTGAGCCGAAGGCAGTCGCTTAACCAACTGAGCCACGCAGGCGCCCTTGACTCTTAAAGCTTTAAGTTTTGGAGTTTGTGATGTTGTTTTTAGAGATTCGTGTTGCCTTAGGAAATATGGATTTCCCCTTCTTGTTACCATTATTAAAAGTTTCCATTCAGCTATTCCCAGGTTGAAATGCCACCTTCTAAATCAA
>NW_027713113.1:0-329 GCF_054177405.1 Leptonychotes weddellii | reverse complement strand
AGGGCAAGCAGAATTTTGCATAGCATCACCAACATCTATTTTCATGCCGGTTCTAGAATCACAAATGACAAATTCTTCTTCACGTAAGCTGTTAGGTTTCTAACACGCAGGAACGAAAGTTTTACAATGTACATCAATGCTTTGTACTTTGTCTTTTATCAAAAGTAGGTGCTAATTACGGACTGTTTTTGAAATAAAATGTAAATCGAAGAGTCGTTAAAATGTTTTTTTCTTAAGGTACAGGGTGGTGAAGTGTTGGAAAGAAAAAATAATTTCCAAATGACTTTGTAAAACACAGTCACATGCTATTAACTGGGACTTTGGAAAAG
>NW_027713112.1:0-329 GCF_054177405.1 Leptonychotes weddellii | reverse complement strand
TGGGATCGTGACCTGAGCCGAAGGCAGATGCTTAACGACTGAGCCACCCAGGCGCCCCGCAGGGGTATTTTCTATGTGTTCAACAAATAGCTTCTGGAGTAGAATACTTGTTCCAATAAATCTAGAGGCATTTAGGGGCGCCTGGGTGGCTCAGTTGATTAAGCGACTGCCTTCGGCTCAGGTCATGATCCTGGAGTCCCGGGATCGAGTCCCGCATCGGGCTCCCTGCTCAGCAGGGAGTCTGCTTCTCCCTCTGACCCTCCTCCCTCTCATGCCCTCTGTCTCATTCTCTCTCAAATAAATAAAAATAAAATCTTTAAAAAAAAAAA
>NW_027713111.1:0-329 GCF_054177405.1 Leptonychotes weddellii | reverse complement strand
AAAAAAAAAAAAATCAAAAACCCAAGATGGACGAAAATGTATTCTACCACAGAAGCTCAAAGCCCTGGGAGCCGGCCAGGGGTGGGTGGGCTGGGAACAGCCCTTTGATAACCAAAATGTAACAACTACCAGAATCAAAAATGACATTCAGGTAACAACTGGCATCTTCTCTTGAAAATCAATCAAGATTAAACTGGGGTTGAAAAGCAGACTACAATAAGATGGTAGCAGTTAGAAATATCCCAGAAGGGGCCCCTTTGTGGCACAGTTGGTTAACTGTCTGACTCTTGGTTTCGGTCAGGTCATGATCTCAGGGTCGCGAGATCGAG
>NW_027713110.1:0-329 GCF_054177405.1 Leptonychotes weddellii | reverse complement strand
TTAATATAGTACAATAATATGAATATAATACATTTAATGTAATTATATTAAATATAGTCATGTACATTATATAATATAGCATGACATAATCAACATAATATAATTAACATAAGTACACCATGACAAAACAATAAAAAATTATCATTAAAGTTAAGAACAATACAGGGATATACTGTCATTATTATTGTTCATTATCATGGTCTGGAAGTAATAGCTTATGCAGTTTGATTCCATTAACAGCAACAAATAAGGAGCAATATTAACAGAGAGTAAAAGAATCAACACAGTCGTTATAGTGTAGATGAGTAAAATTGTAATTTCTATCTCAC
>NW_027713109.1:0-329 GCF_054177405.1 Leptonychotes weddellii | reverse complement strand
AAAAAAAAAAAAATCAAAAACCCAAGATGGACGAAAATGTATTCTACCACAGAAGCTCAAAGCCCTGGGAGCCGGCCAGGGGTGGGTGGGCTGGGAACAGCCCTTTGATAACCAAAATGTAACAACTACTAGAATCAAAAATGACATTCAGGTAACAACTGGCATCTTCTCTTGAAAATCAATCAAGATTAAACTGGGGTTGAAAAGCAGACTACAATAAGATGGTAGCAGTTAGAAATATCCCAGAAGGGGCCCCTTTGTGGCACAGTTGGTTAACTGTCTGACTCTTGGTTTCGGTCAGGTCATGATCTCAGGGTCGCGAGATCGAG
>NW_027713108.1:0-329 GCF_054177405.1 Leptonychotes weddellii | reverse complement strand
CATCAGCCAGGCTAGCTAAGGGGAAAGATTGTTCCAGGCAGAGAAATCAGCTGAGAGAAGGCAATACTTATTTCAGGAAGTGAAAAAAAATTGCATTTATAAGGGATTGGCAGTTTCAATATGATGTGTGCAAAAAAAAAAAAAAAAAGAGCCCAAATAGGAAATAAAAATCTCTTAAGGAGTTTGGACTTTGTTGTAGGTCAATGAAAAACAAATAAAAGGCTTTTACATCAAAGAGGGGCATGATCAGAATTGAATTCTAGAACCATCATTTTGCTTTAGTTTGAAAAATGGATAGTAATGAAGCAGGACAGAAGGCAAAGATTCCT
>NW_027713107.1:0-329 GCF_054177405.1 Leptonychotes weddellii | reverse complement strand
TCACAGGCTGTGCTCAGCCCTGAGGCACAGAGTCCACCTACACTGGCCTGGAGAGCAGCTTGCTGTGACCCCATGGATCCCTCTGTGGGGCCTCCCCCTGGCCCAGCCCTGCCCCATACTTCCCCATAGTCGGGTCCCACGGCCAGTGACTCCAGCAACGAGGGGGGTGCAAATCCACTCTGTCCTTAGACCACCAGTTTTAGGGAACCTTCCCTTTCTGACGGCGCTGTGGTCAAGTTAGGCTGCCAACTCCCCCTGCCAAGCACTGTGACTCGGTGCCCTCTGCACGCCTGCCAGGGGATACAGAAAGAGCAAAGAACATGCACCTA
>NW_027713106.1:0-5733 GCF_054177405.1 Leptonychotes weddellii | reverse complement strand
AAACTAAAATTTAATTAAAAGAATTTTCATCTTTCTGTCATTAAGGTTTTTTTGGACTGTTTACCACTACCAAAAATAATTTAGCTTTGTCATCATGATTGAGTAAGGCTCCTTTCTATCAAAGGAGAGTTGTTGAATTTTAAAATTTTGTATATAATTATATGTATTGTATATATAATGTATAATATATGTAATTTATATAATTATATACAGTCCATCTTCTAGGAATAATTTAAGGTTTATCCAAACCTTGCATTCAGTAGAAGAAAATAACGTTTCTTTATAAAGAGTATTCCTCCAAAGTACAGTTCAGTAAAAGAAGTCTCATGGAGACCCTCCTGCTGCCCGCCCCCCCCCACCGACTTCCCTGGCTCTCATCATTTCCCTTGCCTCCTTTATTTTTCCCTAAAGTATTTATCACCGTCTCCATCCACATGATATATTGCCTGCCTGCCTACCTTCCTTCCTTCCTACTTTCCTTCCTTCCTTGCTTCTTTCCATTGTTCTCTGCTCCCATATTGGTTCCACATATCAGTGCTTTTCATTTGTTTTGTTCACCCACTTATTTTCTGTGCCGGAAGCGCAGAGTAGATTTCTGGTAAATATTTGTTGACCAAATGAATTTTGGTTTGGTTCAGTCCAGGAATCATTTTTTAGAGTGTCTAGACAATGTATGTACTGAGTTTCTTTAGCTAACCTGTATAACACTTGTCTCAGTCTCTTTCAGTAGGTGTTGAGCAGGAGTACGGATGTGTTGATATCTCCTGAATAAGAATAGAGTTTTGTGTTTCCAATTTAGAATACAGCCCTATAACTTAGCAGTTTCGTAGGCTAGAGGGAGTTTTGCTTTGCTCTTGTAGAAGAACTGAAGAGCATAGCAAGGAGCATAGCAAGAACATGCCCCTGTATGGGAGACCATGTAACCTCATCACAGAAGTGAGCCAGAACCCTGTCATGAAATAATAGAGCATAGCCAGTTCAGTTGAGGCCGTAAAACATAATCTGTTATCCTGTAAATCATTAAGGCAGACATAGCCAAAAGTTGGCTCATTTTAGTCGTTGCAGATGTCGCAACTGTACTGATGAAACATCAGACTTCTTTTAAAGATTTTATTTCTTTCTTTGACAGAAGGAGACACAGCGTGAGAGGGAACACAAGCAGAGGGGGTGGGAGAGGGAGAAGCAGGCTTCCCGCTGAGCAGGGAGCCCGACGCGGGGCTCGGTCCCAGGACCCCGGGATCATGACCTGAGCTGAAGGCAGATGCTTAACGACTGAGCCACCCGGGTGCCCCGAAACATCAAACTTCTAGTATATAAGCTATCTGGTGTATCTTCCATGATAAGCTAGTTATAACAGATCTCCTTAGGGTAGCTTATTATATGGGAAACTTGATGGGTGATATTTAAATCTAAGAATATTACTAATTATTGTGCCTCAGTTGAGAGTACTGTGTTTTATTACCATAAATTAAGGAGGCCTTCGTAGTGGAGACATTAATGCTAATGCAACTTTACTAAGCATGCTAATATTTAATATTTCCTTTAGGAAAAACTACAGGGAAACCATTAAAAGCCTTGACTCTGGAGTTAGGTGGTCTGGGTTCATGTCCCCTTTCTGCCACTTACTGGTTACTAACTGTTACACTAGTTGTGTTACCTTAGGCAGGTTACCTTCAGCCTTGGTTTCAGCTTAGCTGTGGTCTCCTCAACTTAAGATTGTAGCCTACATCATAGGGATGTTTAGAGGATCAGATGAAAGAATGCCCGTTGCTTTGACTTACAGTAATTAGCCCAAAAGGTAGCTGTCGCTACTACCAATAGTAACATGTATTTATTCACCTTGCTTAGAATTGTGTTCCCATCGGAGAGCAGCTTCGGTCGGCTTTGGGAAATACCGGCTACAAACGTATGATCGACCTGCAGTCGTCAGTTGCTTCAGGAGCCTCAGACAAGTCACCCTCCACGCCTTTCCCTTTTAGAACCGGATTGACATCTGGAACCCTGACTGAAGACTTAAACGCTTACGTTGATAAAAGTCCACAGCCACCGGGTGCAGGAAACACTACAAACCTCCAAGAGTATAACATTGTGCCACAAAACCATCCTTTTCTTGAGAATGACCTGAGAAACGCAGTTTCTTCTTTCCTGCCGAAAAAAGCGAGTGACAACTCAAATGTCCCTAACTCTGAGTTGCTGCCTTTTCTCCAGAATTTATGTAGTCAGGTTAACCATCTCCGTGTGGGACGTAACACCAAGTGGCAGGAAGGCATCACTAAGGCTGGGGAAGGCGTTGTTGGTGTTGCGTAAGTATTTCAGACAGATGTGGTTGAGGTTTCGTAGATGGAAGAATCAGTTGGGGGAAAACAGATTTGTTTCACTAACTACTGCCTGTAGCTGTTTCCAGTAATTTTAGGAGCTATAACTGAACGTGGATCGTGGACTTAAACGTAAAACGTAAAGCTATAGGGGCTTCTGGCTGGCTCAATCGGCCGAGCATGGGACTCTTTTTTTTTTTCTAATTTTTAATTTTATTTTTTTAATTAATTTATTTTTTGCAGAGCGTGCAACTCTTGTGAGTTTGATACTTGCCTTGGGTGTAGAGATTACTTAAAAATAAAATCTTTAAAAACAAACAAGCAGAAAGCTATAAAACTTTTCCAGTACTATGTAGGAGAACATTTGGGGACCTCAGAGTAGGAAAAGACCCTTAGGTGATACCAGAATCACAGTAATGGAAACACTGATATATTGGATCCCGTCAAAATGTAAAACTTCTGCCTTGTGAAAGACCCCGTTAAGAGGATTAAGATGCAGACACAAAGTGGGAGAAAATATTTGCAAGTCACAAATTTAACAAATGGCCTGCATTTCTGTCGCTCCCAGAATTCACATAAGAAAAAGGTTCGATCAGAAGATGGGCAACAGACATGGAGACATGTTACTAGACAGGGTACACATACCAAATAAGCAAGGGAAAAGATGATCATCATTGACCTCATGGCTGTCAGGGAAATGAATATCAAAACCACAAGATACTACTGCACAGTTATTTGAAGATTAAAATAAAAACAAAAAATGGTAACAATACCCAGTGCTGATGAGGATGTGGAGAAACTGGATCTTTTCTACATTGGCGGTGGGGGTGTGGAATGCTATAGCCACTCTAAAAAATACTTTGGCAGTTTCTTGAAAAGTAAGCATTTACCATCTGATACAGCAGTCCTACTCCTGAGCATTTATCCCGGAGAAATGAAAACTTAACGTCCACACAAGAGACTATGCCCAGTTCTTCATGCAAAGCTTTATTTCTATGTAACAGCCAAAACCTGGACGCAACCAAAATGTCGTAAAATAGATGAACAGTTAAACAGACTGTGGTATATCCATATCACAGGGTGGTAATCAATAAAAGGAACGGACCACTGACACCCGCAATAACCTGGGTGGCTCCTGAGGACATTATGCTGAGGGACAAAAGAGAATCTCAGGAGGTCACGCCGTGTCCGTGTGTGATTGTATTTGCATAACCTCCTCAAAGTTGTAGAGATGGAGACCATATTGGTGGTTGCCAGGTGTTAGGGGTGGAGGGCGTTAGGGGAGTGGGTGTGACAGTAGGGGGTGGCAGGAGGGAGATCTTTGTCGTGAAGGAAGAGTTGCGTGTCTCAGTTGTGATGTTCACGTGAATGTGTGTACGTGTGATAGAACAGCATCCACGCACCCCGTGCCAACATCAGTTTTCTGCTTTTGTATTCTGCCAGAGTTAGGTGAGATGTAACCACTGGGTAAAGGGTACTGGGGAACTCTAGTATCTTTACAACTTCCTGTGAATCTGGAGTTATTTGGAACAAAAAAACACTAAGCGTTTTAAATATTCTAGAGTGGGGTTCTCAAACGTTTTGGTCTTTACATTCTGAAAAATAATTGAGGACTCTAAAGCCCCTTTATTTATGTAGAGTATATGAAAGGATTCATTTGTTTAAAAATAACAAACCCGTTGGGTGCCTGGGTGGCTCAGTGAAGCGGCTGCCTTCGGCTCGGGTCGTGATCCCAGGGTCCTGGATTCGAGTCCCACGTCGGGCTCCTTGCTCAGCAGGGAGCCCGCGTCTCCGTCTCCCTCTGCTGCTCCCCCTGCTTGTGCTCTCTCTCTGTCAAATAAATAAATAAAGTCTTCAAAAAAAAATAACAACCCATTACACAGTAACGTAACAAATTGTAGTAGAAATACATTTCCTAAAAAAAACTTAGAATGGTATTATGTGAGAAGTATAGAATCGACACTAGCTTCTGGTTGCATTCTCATCTGTGTGGCCCTCCAGCATATAGCATCAGTAGCTAGTAAGACCGCAGAAGTACTGAGAATAAACGGGGTTGATGTCTGAAGAAAATATTTATACCCTAAATTGACTACCTTCAGAAAGTCTAAGAAACAGAAAAATACTCAACCACAACTTCTTTTGATCACCTGAACAGTGACTACACCTCGTGTAGCCTCTGGGAAATGTCACCGTATGTTCATGAGGATCCGGATGAAGAGTTCGGATATCATCTTAGTGGTAGTGTACGAACACTTGCCCCTTACGGAAGCTGAAAAAGTCATGGCGACCCCGGGGTTTTATGGACCACGCCCTGAAAGTCGCTGTCCTGGTGTTCATTGGTTGTGAGCTTGAGAAACGAGCGCTTTTGATTTATTAGATTTTATTTATTTGAGAGAGAGAGAGAGAGAGAGAGAGAGAGCATGAGCGGGGGGAGGGGCAGAGGGAGAAGCAGACTCCTCCCTGAGCAGGGACCTTGGGCTCATGACCCCAGCTGAAGTCAGACGCTTAACTGACTTGAGCTACCCGGCCGCCCCTTTTTACTATTTTTATTTCTGTCTGCCCATTCCAGTTACATTCATTTTTAAATGTTTTCATATTAGGTTAGAAAACCTTCCATTATTTAGTGAGGTTGTGCGGGTGACAAGGACAAAACTTGAAATTGTAGGGTTGTTTAGGGAAGTTCTTGGAAGACATATGTGGAGACCTTAAAAAAAATTGGGCCAGATCAGTTTTGATTGGGGGCTCCAAATCAAAAGACCCTTTGTAAGAGACTTGTTCTGTGAGGGTAGACATTCTGTCCTCGTTGTTCTCTCCTCATTTCCCTGGTATGCTTGAAATGTTGTAAGAATCAGATACAGAATGCTTTGGGCATTCAGGGTTGTGGTTGCCTGTTGGTAGATGTACTTTGGCAGCCGGAAATACATCGTACCCAGACGGCGTTGTGGAGACAGATTTCCGCAGTGTACGTTGGCTGCTTGTTTCAGTGTAGTTAGGTTGTTTCTGTTATGATACCAGGGATAATTGTTATACTGGTTTTTTAACATTTGTTTTTAGAATGGAAGAGCAACCTGTGTGCACCTACTTGGAAAAGATTCTTACTAAAAATATGGAACTGCTGGAAAAGAAACTTGTGGACCACATCGATCAGCGAATATATCAACTCCAGGAACACATGGATACAAAGATGGCTCTGTTAATGGACCTGCTGCAGAATCCCTACTCCCCACCCCCTGGGACGGCCCTTAGACAGTGTGACTCTGGAGAAAGACTTTCAAATGGAGAAAGATAAGTGCTCAACATGTAGGATGTACTGCAGATATTTATTACGTATTTATTGCAAAGCCTAAACCCCCAGAGTTCAAAGCAAGTATTTAATGTCATTTGAGGAGCATCAGCTTACTTACATCAAGTGACCTCA
>NW_027713105.1:0-329 GCF_054177405.1 Leptonychotes weddellii | reverse complement strand
GTTTCACCCATTGCTTCAAAAATGTCTCTTGTAAGGGTGCCTGGGTGGCTCAGCTGATTAAGCATCCAACTCTTCATTTCAGCTCAGGTCATGATCTCAGGGTCATGAGATCAAACCCCTCGTCAGGCTCCACACTCAGCGCGGAATCTGCTTAAGATTCTTTTTCTCTCTCCCTCTGCCCCTCCCCACCTCTCTAAAATAAATAAATAAATAAATAAATAAATAAATAAATAAATAAATAAATCTTTAAAAAAAAAGTCTCCTGTAAACTCATCCTGTTCAGAATCACACCTTGCAAGTAGTTGCCATGTCTCTTTAGTCTCCTTTAG
>NW_027713104.1:0-329 GCF_054177405.1 Leptonychotes weddellii | reverse complement strand
AGGGCAAGCAGAATTTTGCATAGCATCACCAACATCTATTTTCATGCCGGTTCTAGAATCACAAATGACAAATTCTTCTTCACGTAAGCTGTTAGGTTTCTAACACGCAGGAACGAAAGTTTTACAATGCACATCAATGCTTTGTACTTTGTCTTTTATCAAAAGTAGGTGCTAATTACGGACTGTTTTTGAAATAAAATGTAAATCGAAGAGTCGTTAAAATGTTTTTTTCTTAAGGTACAGGGTGGTGAAGTGTTGGAAAGAAAAAATAATTTCCAAATGACTTTGTAAAACACAGTCACATGCTATTAACTGGGACTTTGGAAAAG
>NW_027713103.1:0-329 GCF_054177405.1 Leptonychotes weddellii | reverse complement strand
TGGGCCGCCCCCTCTGGGCACCCAAAGCATGGCTTGGGTCTGATCCCACTTCGCAGGTGGGGAAGCTGAGTCCCAGACAGTCGTGGTCCTCCAAGGCCTCTCTGGGGGTCAGGGGCAGAGTGCAGACGCCTGTCCCAGGACCCTGACCCCCAAAGCCAGCTCCCTCCTGAGGCCCCATCCGGGCACATCCAGGGGTCCTTCATTCACCTGCCCCCACACCACCCCACCAGCAGCGACCCCAGGGAACAGCCTTCCACGAGGGACTCTGCAGACTGGGGGAAGGGAAGGAGAGAAGAGTGGAAGGCTGAGGCCCAGTGAGGGCAGGAGAG
>NW_027713102.1:0-329 GCF_054177405.1 Leptonychotes weddellii | reverse complement strand
TTTTTTAAAAAAAAAAAAGTCTGGTTCCATTGTCCCATGACTTGCACTGGTTTTGAGCAGAAATCTGCCATCATCCTTGCTTTTGTTCATCTATTGAAATGATCTACAGATTGCAAATCTAACAGCACTGTTTGTCATTGTTCTATCCCCGACTTCTCTACTTGGCTTTTTAACATCTGGAATACAGTTGCAGTGGCTGTTATAACATGCTTGTCTGCTGATGATAACGTCTGGGTCAGTTTGGGGTTGATTTTGGTTTGTTTTTCTTATGTGGCCCATATTTTTCTCCTTTTATGCCTCTAATGTTAACTGGGTGCTTTATATGTGAA
>NW_027713101.1:0-329 GCF_054177405.1 Leptonychotes weddellii | reverse complement strand
TTTTTTTTTTTAAAGATTTTATTTATTTATTTGACAGAGAGAGACATAGTGAGAGCAGGAACACAAGCAGGGGGAGTGGGAGAGGGAGAAGCAGGCTTCCCGCGGAGCAGGGAGCCCGATGTGGGACTCGATCCCAGGACCCTGGGATCATGACCTGAGCTGAAGGCAGACGCTTAACGACTGAGCCACCCAGGCGCCCCCTCTATGTTGAATTTAAAGGTGGCCTTAACTGTAAAGAATTGGAAGTTAATAGAATCATGAAACGGAACTTCGTTTTCTCTTCAGATTTTGACACTAGGCATATTTGGAAACAGGAGTAAAATGCAACT
>NW_027713100.1:0-329 GCF_054177405.1 Leptonychotes weddellii | reverse complement strand
AATCCCACTTGATCATGGTGAATGTGTTTTCTTTTTTTTTTGTATATATTGTCTGCTGTTATTTTCTAATAAATACTTTAATTAATTAATTTTTATTTATTTATTTGAGAGAGAGAGAGTGAGCGAGAAAGAGCCTAAGCCAGGGGGAGATGCACAGGGAGATGGAGAAGCAGACTCCCCGCTGAGCAGGGAGCCTGATACAGGGCACAATCCCAAGACCCTGGGATCATGACCTAAGCCAAAGGCACATGCTTAATTGACTGAGCCACCCCGGGGTTCCTGTATTTTTATTTATTTATTTATTTATTTATTTATTTATTTATTTATTT
>NW_027713099.1:0-329 GCF_054177405.1 Leptonychotes weddellii | reverse complement strand
TCCGTGTTCTGACATGGGAAGCTGGGGTGGACTCGCTAGGCTCCCTCAGCCAGGGCCTCCCCAGAAGGAGCTGTGTGACGGGCAGGTGGGGTCACCCTGCTCTTTGGTATCTGAGAACTTGGGGGCCCGTATACACTTTGGTTGGTGAAACAGTGACCACTGATGAAGATCTGAAACCACGGATCTTGTCCTCCCTGTTTACGGGGCAGGGAGGGACCCAGGCCACCTCCGGTCCCACCCCCGGGCCCAGCATGGGGAGAAGGAGACAGGACCCCCAGTACCCAGCCCCCACTAGCCTGCACATCCCAGGCTGAGGGACAGAACCTCTC
>NW_027713098.1:0-329 GCF_054177405.1 Leptonychotes weddellii | reverse complement strand
ATTGTTATGTTAATCACCATACATTACATCATTAGTTTTAGATGTAGTCTTCCATGATTCATTGTTTGTGCATAACACCCAGTGCTCCATGCAGAACGTGCCCTCCTCAATACCCATCACCAGGCTAACCCATCCTCCAACCCTCCTCCCCTCTAGAACCCTCAGTTTGTTTTTCAGAGTCCATCGTCTCTCATGGTTCATCTACCCCTCCGATTTCCCCCCTTCATTCTTCCCCTCCTGCTATCTTTTTTTTTTTTCCTTGACATATATTGCATTATTTGTTTCAGAGGTACAGATCTGAGATTCAACAGTCTTGCACAATTCACAGC
>NW_027713097.1:0-329 GCF_054177405.1 Leptonychotes weddellii | reverse complement strand
GTTCTGGAAGTGTCTCACGGGATGTAAGGAAAGACACGTGGCCCGTTTGAAGCCCCCCGTGCATACAGTCCTACAGAATGCCCCCCTCGGAGGCCCTCCTTGAGGAAGAGTAGAGAACAAGAGCCACAGCTCTGCGTTTGCAGGCCTAGAGCCACCGTGCAGAAGGCCAGGCGAGGCACGTGGGTCTGAGCCACTCTCCCTATCTTCCTCGGCTCTAATTCTGATATTACACTTAAAAATAGGTGAGGGAGTGCAGCCTTGGGGGCAGCCTGACACCCTACACGGAGCATCGAGCCATGGGGAGGGACAAGAGAAAAAATGATGCAAAA
>NW_027713096.1:0-329 GCF_054177405.1 Leptonychotes weddellii | reverse complement strand
CAGAGGGGTGTCAGGGCTCCTGAGAGAGGACCTTTGTGCCCAGGAACAAAGGTGGCAGCACCAGACACAGAGGTTCAAGCTGGTCAGCAGCAGGACTTCTGGGCCGAGGCGGGCACGCAGCAGGCCTGGCGGGGGCCCACGGGCCGGCAGAGCAGGGACACGCAGGAGGCCCGGCGGCAGCAGCTGGGCTGGCAGGAGGAGGCGGGCACGCAGCAGGTGGGCCTGCACACGGGCCGGCAGAGCAGGGACATGCAGGAGGAGGGTCTGCAGCAGGACGAGGAGCAGGGGCTGGGCCGGCAGCAGGAGGGGGCTGAGCAGGGGGAGGCCTC
>NW_027713095.1:0-5733 GCF_054177405.1 Leptonychotes weddellii | reverse complement strand
TTTTTTTTTTAAAGATTTTATTTATTTATTTGAGAGAGAGAGAATGAGAGACAGAGAGCATGAGAGGGAGGAGGGTCAGAGGGAGAAGCAGACTCCCCGCCGAGCAGGGAGTCCGATGCGGGACTCGATCCCGGGACTCCAGGATCATGACCTGAGCCGAAGGCAGTCGCCCAACCGACTGAGCCACCCAGGCGCCCCACCACCTTACATTTCATCTTCACAAAGACCCGATGAAGTTAATTGCTGTTCCATGCACTACAGGTTTGCTGTCTACGATGCGGGTTTATAGCGGCACTCGTTTAATAATTCAGACCCACGGCAGTTAGGAAATTTGCCTGTCAAACAGCTAATGGGTGATCGTATTCTGTACGGAGCCCATACTCGTCACCGTCTTTGCTCTGCCGCCTTCCCGGGCTACTGCTTTCTCTGGGGCCTTTGTCAACACGCTCTGTGGGAGCTGGATGCAACCGCAGTTCTTCCTCCTCCTCGACGGGCTCCACAGAATGCTACTCTTTGGCTTGGTGATTTTCCAGCAACCCACTTCCCCTGCGCACAGGCTTAGCCTAGTCATTGTGAGAACCCTCTCCTATTCATAGGAGGGCCCCCCCACCCCCGCCTCGCCCCCGGAGGATGCTAGGGATGTTTTTCCAGCACATGCTCGCCCACGCAAGGCATTCTAGAGCTAAGAAAGTGGATTCTGTGAGATTTCCAAGGATTAGATTCTGTCTCTGGATTCTGGCTTTGCTAGAGATTGAAGTGCACTGATACTAACCCTCTTTCCTTTATACCCTCAGGATGTGAAAGGCACACTGGAAAGGTAGGTGTGCATTCTGTGTCCGGCTGATACAGGGGTGTAAGTTACAGGGCTGCACTACTGTGGAGATCAGGTTGTGAGAGTGGGGATGAGGGTGTCCAGCTGATGGGGCCAAACGAGCATGTTGGGGCAGGTCAGGCGGTCTGTGCAGGGGACACAGAGTGATGGTCTCTGCCCTCTTGCAGGACTGAGCCACTCTTGCTTCAGTGTCCAGAGGCCACCACCACGAAACTGACTCTCTGCCGCATCACTGGAATGAGGGAGATGCTAAAAAAATTCAGCAGTAAGTCAGCCTGATGTGTCAAACCTCCAGGGATCTGTGGAGTTAACTTTGGGGTATACTAAGGAATGCAAAACTGAGTTCTTAGGCAGTTTCCTCTGACAGAGACATTCACTATCTGGGTGCCAGGCTCTCAGCAAAGGCACCCTGAGTCAGCACGAAACATCAGGGAGGGCTGGGGCCACAGACCCTTTCTACTCTGGAGCAGACAGAAGCAGACTCGATTGATGGCTCATCTGCCTTTGTTTTCTGTCTAAGGAGTCCTGGCACTTCCCTTGTTTGTTTTTATGGTTCTGTTTTGTCCATTTCTTCCCCTTGCTTATACACACACACCTCCTCAGGGGTTTCTGCATTTCTACCTCTGTTCTTGTTAGCATAAAGCTACTTAAACTTTTTAGTCCTAATGAGGCAAAATTCAAACTATCCTTTTATTTTTAAAAAAATTTTTAAAGATTGTGGCACCTGGGTGGCTCAGTCGTTAAGAGTCTGCCTTCGGCTCAGGTCATGATGCCAGGGTCCTGGGATTGAGCCCCACATCGGGCTCCCTGCTCAGCGGGAAGCCTGCTTCTCCCTCTCCCACTCCCCCTGCTTGTGTTCCCTCTCTCGCTGTGTCTCCCTCTGTCAAATAAATGAATAAAATCTTGAAAACAAAATCTTTAAAAAATTTTTTTAAAGATTTATTTATTTATTTGAGAGAGAGAGAGACAGAGAAGTGGAGGGGAGAGGGGTAGAGGGAGAGGGAGAGAATCTCAAGCTGGCTCCATGCCCAGTGCAAAGCCAGATGAGGGGTTTGATCTCAAGACCCTGAGATCATGACCTGAGCCTAAACCAAGAATCAGATGCTTAACTGACTCTGCCAACCAGGTGCCCCTCAAACTATCCTTTTAGAATGCTCTAGGTCTTTAGGCTGGCTGAGACCAAGACAGGTTAGCCTTAGTTTTCAACCTTTACCTTGTTGACAATTTGACAGGAAGGTCTAATGAGCTTTGGATTCAGTAGATATTTGATAAGTGCCTACTATGTGCCCCGCACCATGTTTTTTCAGTTCTAGGCTTTCTTACAGTGATGAATAACACAGGCTTGCCTTTGCTTTTATAGAACTTTCAGTGGAATTGAAGAGACAGACATTCATCTCAAATAATGAGTGATGATTAGGATTTGATCTATAAATAAAAGTATGAAATTGTGTGGTAGGGGCACTTAGTCTTATCTTGGGGGTCAGTGACGGTTGGAGGCCTCCTCTGTGACCTCCGCTCAGAAGAACTCCAGCTGAGGAACCACAACCCACCTTGGCTCAAGTGAATACAAATGACAGAGTGTGCCCTGTGTGGATAAATAGCTCTGAATTTTAAACTTATGCTATAAACAGAACAACTTACATTCCATTGTATCACAGATTCCTCTCCCCCCTCTCAGGCAGGCTAAATGTCACCATCCCCATGACTCACACCTACGTCTTTTTAGAAATTTACTCCTGGTGTTTGTGAAATAGTGCAAGAAGGGCTCAGAGATTGTGTTCTGAGCAAAACAAAAATCCTCACCACACTCACCTAAATTATATTTTTAAAAATAGGATTGGAAACTAAGAATTTAATTTAAATTCCACATATATAAGAGGGTTTTCAAGAATGTAAGGGAGGTTTCATTCTTTTCTCCTCTTGCAGCAGACATAACTCTGGATCCAGCTACAGCCAATGCTTATCTTGTCTTGTCTGAGGATCTGAAGAGCGTGAGACATGGAGGAATCCGACAGCACTTACCTGACAACCCAGAGCGATTTGACCAGTCTGCAACTGTGCTCGGCGCTCAGATCTTCACCTGTGGGAGACATTACTGGGAGGTGGAGGTGGGCAACAAGACTGAGTGGGAGGTGGGCATTTGCAAGGACTCAGTGAGCAGAAAAGGCAATCTCCCAAAGCCACCGGGGGACCTCTTCTCACTCATAGGCTTAAAAATTGGAGATGATTATAGCCTTTGGGTCTCATCACCTTTGAAAGGTCAACATGTCAGAGAGCCTGTGCATAAGGTTGGTGTTTTCTTAGACTATGAGTCTGGACATATAGCATTCTACAATGTGACAGATGAGTCCCTCATCTACAGCTTCCCTCCAGCCTCTTTCCAAGAGGCTCTCAGGCCTATCTTCTCTCCTTGCCTCCCAAATGAAGGGACAAACACAGGCCCACTTACCATCTGCTCACTGAACAGTTTTGTCTGAGGAAGATGCCCCCGAGCCTTCACTAAGGATGAGGTCTAAGACCAACAAAAGATTATGATTAATGCATTGACACTATTAACATCGGGTGATCTGAAAGGAAAGCCACTCCCCCCCACCAAAGAGTTTCCATTAACTTGAGCCACAATCAACAGCCAAATTGGACAACCAACTTTCAACACCATAGAAGGCTGATCATATCCTGTCTTTAATCAAAATCATTATTTAGACTGCCCCACATTTGTACTGGTCACTAAAACTGTAGAGATAGAATGCACCCTTATTATCCCCGACCGCACTGTCATAGGCCAGTTTTATAAATATATGTCTTGTTTTTGAGTGTATTTATTTATTTGACTCTAAAGAAGAACTCTGCTATTTGAATGTGTCTTTGTTCTATGTGCAGAGCTTTGCATACTGGGGCAATCCTAACTCCTCTGGGGCTGGGGCTGGGGCTAGTTTGGGGGCGGGGAGATGCATGGGTCTCCTTTTCGGGGTTGGTGAGGACTCATGACTCAGCCTCCACTGAAAAGTTGCTTTTCTTCCCATCCCATGGGGTCTGGAGTATCTGTACTCAGGAAGGCTTACGTGTTCAGAATGCTGCAAATATAGGTGTGGATATCATATCATTCATGTTACCATACCCACAAGAGGCTGGAACCTTCTGTGAATATGTTCAAAGATCACAGAGCAAAGTCTCTTTTCAATAAATGTTTCAAGGCTGTGGGTGCCAAATGACTTCACTGAATTTTTTATAGGTTATTTTCTGTGCTTTTGCTACTTGCAAAGAGCAGAAGGCTTTTAATCACTGGAAGGTGAAATCAAGTCTACTCTCCATCCCAAGGTGCTAGGGTTTGTGAAGAAGTTTTGTAGGCTGACCTTCTTTTGGCTGGTCTCAGATAACCTTCTGCTGGAGGTCTGCGCTTATGCTCCCCATTCTTAGTGCTCCGTGCCTGCAGGGTTTTGTTTTTGTTTTTGTTTTGTTTTGTTTTTTTCCTCCGCAGGTTTGTTTGTTTGGTTTAATTCTTCCTTCTTGCTCACATTGTAGAAGGGCACCCATCACAGAGGGTACCCCTTACTGTCTCTTCCCACTCACAGAAGTCACTGTCCATGTTTTCAGTCTCAGACAAGAAAACTGATAGGAGTCACAACTCCAAGATTATTAAGAAAAATGTTTATCACAGATTTAGGTCTTTAAATGAGAGACTAAGCCGGGGGAAGATTGATAATTGAATCTGTTAATAAGCATAGAAAATCACAGGGAGGGAGGTAAGTAAACGAGGGAGGATAGCTAACTGGCTTTATTTTAGGGTTGGTGTTCACCCTTCTCATTAACCTAGATCTGCTTTCTCTTTCAGACTTATGCATCTTCATCTTGTGTTCTCATAGGCAGGGGAGCAGATCTGAACTAGACTTTGGGTCCCAAATCATGGCCTCTTCTGTTCTCTGTATTCACTGTTTGCATTTTCACCCTGAAATCACATCTACTTAGAATCAGAGAACTGCAGAGGGGAACCAATCACACTCTCATGGAACAATTTGTAGCTGTTCCCCATTTTTTTTAATTTATTAAATTTGATTCTTGATTTATCACCTCAAAAAGCTAAGAAACAAATCATGAACAGCAAACACCAAATATATTTGGACTGTGTCTTTCTCAATTGCAAAAAAACCCACATTGATTTTTTAAAATTTTAATAAATGAATAGACAGGTCATACATTTTAACTTAATGTGCATTATATTAAATTGTGGTGTAACTGAGGTGATAGCTTCTTTTTTTCCCCTTTGTCCTAAAGGGGTTGGTATTATCGAGGAAACCAGCCAATTTTTTTCCTCTGGCAAAGTCATCCCATGCGGATCATTGTCTGTATGGGCCTGCCTCCGATCAGGTATGTGGAGAAGATTGAATCTATACTATTTTTACCCTGCTGAGTTTGCGTAGACCACCATGAAAAAGTTGCAAGAAAATTTTCACCCAAGGCTCCCCGACATAAACTTGAAGTCAAGCAGATGTGGTGGTGGGAACGGGAGGGAGAGTAGCTGGAATCAGCAATTGAGAGGTGCACTCCCTTGCTTGGCAAACTCACCCCTTGCATTGTTCCAGGGCCTGGTCTCTCTGACTCTGCCTTTGAACACTTGACAAAGATATTTTCTCAAATACGAATGGTGTCCCACATAGGACCTGCCACCATTACTCAAGCTATCCCCTTTCCCTCCTATTAATGCCTTGTCTCCTTCCCAAATCTGTCTTCTACCCCTTCCTTAGTGGAAGATTTCCCCAGGACATAGCAAGTCACAAGTAGCCTCTTGTAGTACACATTACAACATGGAATCCAGAATCCTGGCCATTCCCCTCTCTACCTATTGGCTAGAGGAGAGGGGGTATGTTGACTCCTGAGGGCAGAGGACGTCAAGAGTGATCTCC
>NW_027713094.1:0-329 GCF_054177405.1 Leptonychotes weddellii | reverse complement strand
TTAGCATTTATCTCTCATATGCCTCTTTCCATTCCTTCAATTTCCAAACAGGATACTTTTTCCTTTTTTTATTTTTTTTAAAGATTTTATTTATTTATTTGACAGAGAGAGACACAGCGAGAGAGGGAAAACAAGCAGGGGGAGTGGAGGAGGGAGAAGCAGGCTTCCCGCTGAGCAGGGAGCCCGATGCGGGGCTCGATCCCAGGACCCTGGGATCATGACCTGAGCCGAAGGCAGACGCTTAACGACTGAGCCACCCAGGCGCCCCACTTTTTCCTTTTTTTAATCCCACCTATTTCCTTTCTTTATTCTAAGGCTCCCAGATGTGT
>NW_027713093.1:0-329 GCF_054177405.1 Leptonychotes weddellii | reverse complement strand
CTCTAATCCCACAAGGAAATATTTCAATTAAAAGCAATTTGCTCATATAAATCAATGGAACAGAATAGAAAAACCCAGAAATAAACCCACAATTATATGGTCAATTAATCTTTGACAAAGGAAGAAAGAATATGCAATGGGAAAAACACAATCTCTTCAACAAATGGTACTGGGAAAACTGGAGAGTTACATGCAAAATGAGTGAAACTGGACCACTTTCTCACACCATACACAAAAATAACCTCAAAATGAATTAAAGACCTAGGGGGCGCGGAGCAAGATGGCGAAGGAGTAGGAGACCTGGATTTCGTCTCCTCTCAGGAATTCAG
>NW_027713092.1:0-329 GCF_054177405.1 Leptonychotes weddellii | reverse complement strand
TAAGAATGGTTATCCTTTTTTACACATTACCCAATTTAGTTTGCTTGTCATTGTCCTTTCCTGTTTTGTCCTTGTTAGGCTTTAGTATCAAAGTTATGCTAGTCTCACAAAATAAGTTTTCCCCCTTCTTATTCCTATTATCTAAAAGATTTTATGCAAGAGTAGTGTTATTCCTGCCTTTAATGCTTGGTAAACCTTGTCAGTGAAGCCACACGGGCCTGAAGTTTGGAGTTTCTTTCTTTTTTTTTTTTAAGATTGCATTTATTTATTTGAGAGAGAGAGAGAAAGAGAATGCATGCAAGAGAGAGAGTGTGTGCACTGAGGGGGGG
>NW_027713091.1:0-329 GCF_054177405.1 Leptonychotes weddellii | reverse complement strand
TCCTACTCCTCCGCCATCTTGCTCCGCCCCCCCATTTCCTTTACTCTTAGAGAACCAGCGGTACTCCTTACCTTCAAAGTCAACCCTTATCTCTGCTTTTCATGTTCCCATTCTTCTCTAGGTTTCAAAGAAGTACTGCTCTTAAAAATACTGACCATGTACTTGAGGTCTCCAGGTTGTATAAGCAATAATCACTACATAGTGTGTGTGTGCCTTTCAAAAGTAGGGAAATAATAATTGGTCAGGAATATTTTCACTATTTTATAATTTTATAAAATAAATAATAACTTTTCTCATAATATATTCCAAAGCATTAAGGAAGTAACTCA
>NW_027713090.1:0-329 GCF_054177405.1 Leptonychotes weddellii | reverse complement strand
TTTCCTGAGATTAAGGATTCCTCATATCAATGAGATCATATGATACATGTCTTTCTCTGATTGACTTATTTCGCTTAGCATAATACCCTCTAGTTCCATCCACATTGTTGCAAATGGCAAGATTTTGGGGTTTTTTTTTGATGCCTGCATAATATTCCATTGTATATGTATTTAGGTCTCTTTTCTATCAAGAATTGATTATGACTTAATGGCATGATGTAGTTATTTTATATATTTTATATGGAAAATCACTTACCCCAATAACATTATTTTTATTTTAGTGCCATATAAAATACTAAGTTTCTATATTAGTGTGAGTCTATATTCAA
>NW_027713089.1:0-329 GCF_054177405.1 Leptonychotes weddellii | reverse complement strand
CTTATAAATGTTAATACTTTAAATGGTGTAAATGGATAACATACTGCTTGTCTAGGGAAAATATTTAATTTAGACATGCACAGAAAAAATGATCTTGGATTCCTAGACTTCTAAAAATAAATTACTCTTGTTTTTTTTTTTTTTTTTTTTTTTTTTTTTTTTTTTTTTTTTTTTTTTTTTTTTTTTTTTTTTTTTTTTTAAAGATTTTATTTATTTATTTGAGAGAGAGAGAATGAGAGACAGAGAGCATGAGAGGGAGGAGGGTCAGAGGGAGAAGCAGACTCCCCGCCGAGCAGGGAGCCCGATGCGGGACTCGATCCCGGGACTCC
>NW_027713088.1:0-329 GCF_054177405.1 Leptonychotes weddellii | reverse complement strand
TAGGGGGAGTGGGAAAGGGAGAAGTAGGCTTCCCGCCGAACAAGGAGCCTGATGCGGGGCTCGATCCCAGGACCCTGCAACCATGACCTGAGCCGAAGGCCAATGCTTAGCAACTGAGCCACCCAGGCGTCCCTTGACATCCATTCTTAAAGGATATATCTCTAGGTCTAGAATACTATGTTGGAGTTATTTTCTTTCTGTGCATTAAAGATATCATTTCACTGTCTTCTGGCTTCCACCATCGCCATTGAGAAGTCAGCTGCCTTTCTGTCTCTCCTTTGAAGATACTATCCCTTTCCTCTTACTTCGTGCTTTTCTTCACATTCACT
>NW_027713087.1:0-329 GCF_054177405.1 Leptonychotes weddellii | reverse complement strand
GAAGCTCTCTCGGGTCACGAAGTCAGCATGGGCCCTCAGCACCGCCCCTGCTCTGTAGAGGGACAGGGCAGCTCCCTTGTCACCTGCCCTCATTACTGGCTTAGCCTTAACCAGATGGCAGTTCCGGTGAGTGTTGGATGTTTGTGTGGAATATATAAAACAATGCCGAACTCAGAACTAGAAAAGCCAAAAAAAAAAAAGCCTTCTAGAGGAAAACCCGCATGTGAATGTTTATGGAAACTTTATTCATAATCACACGTGAGAGCAATTAAAACCCTGCACACCGATTTTTTACCAGCTTCTCATAAAATGACCAAGGCTTGAGGTCA
>NW_027713086.1:0-329 GCF_054177405.1 Leptonychotes weddellii | reverse complement strand
CTCCGGCCTGAGGGAAAGGCCAAGGGTACACGGCACCCCAAAATAGCTACAGGGCCAGAGTCTTACATGAGGATTTGGATCTGGAAAGGCTTTTGACAGACAAGGAGGAGACTGTTGCAGGGATGGGACAGCGAGGAAGGGTGCCCAGAGCCACAAGGAGGACGGGAACAAAGAACTTAGTCTCCTGACAAGTCTGGACCAAATTAGGTGGAATGGTGGGGGGCGGGGGTTCCTGAGCAGAAAACATCCAGCCCTCTCCAGCCAAGAGTGAGGTGTGACGCACGAAAGGAATGGGAGCTGAAGGGAAGGGAGGGACTTAGGTTCTTATT
>NW_027713085.1:0-329 GCF_054177405.1 Leptonychotes weddellii | reverse complement strand
AAAAAAAATAAAAGTAAACTGTTTTTAAATTAATTTATTTTTAAATGGAATATATTTGAAATATGAAAGTAAATTGAAGGTGTACAGCATGTTACCCTGATACACTTCTCTATGGTAAGAGGAGTGCGGACGTAGTGACGATAGTGTTAGCGGTTGGATTGGGAGCAGAGTTTTAAAAAAACTCTTAGGAATGACAAAGGAGGAATGAAATAGTTACTTTTGGTATGTTGCTGAGGAAATTTCCATAATTAGGTCTAAAAATTGGAGTGAAAATTTTTATGATTCAATTGTATTAACATGAAGTTCAGGGGCGCCTGGGTGGCTCAGTC
>NW_027713084.1:0-5733 GCF_054177405.1 Leptonychotes weddellii | reverse complement strand
TATCCTGGAGTCCCTGGATCGAGTCCCGCATCGGGCTCCCTGCTCGGCAGGGAGTCTGCTTCTCCGGAGCTCTGACCCTCCCCACTCTCATGTGCTCTCTCTCATTCTCTCTCTCTCAAATAAATAAAATCTTTAAAAAAAAATCATTGCAGAGAAGTTACTTCTTATGAATAAATCTTGCCCTCCCAAGAAATATTTCAATAAGTGTGTCATTGACAAGTGTCATGTCTTTTCTTTCGCTATTAGTCTCTTGAGTACTTATCACAGTACAGAGCACATTGTAAATACTTCTTAATTGATTAAATATTGTCAGCAAGGGCAATCTAAAACACACTCCATTTAACTTCTCTGATAGAAAAGCTAGAGAGTGTCACAGAGAAGAAAAAGAGACAAATAAAAACCAACTTCTTCCCAGAAAGTAGAGGATTTACCTCCTTCCTTAATATCTTTTAAAAAAACACTGATTACCCAGTTTAGGGAAGAATATTTCTGTGATAAGAAACCCATAACCATTTTCATCTTGTAGCAAAAACCAGTTGGAGTCATTAGATCCTTTCATAGATTAATCTAATTTAGGATTTTACTTTCCCATGCCTCGGAAATACATATTGTTTGCACTTATATTGATTTCAAAGTATGTAGTTCTGGGTTCTGCACACAATAAATGTTGATATAATTTATATATTCTAATTGCAGAAAAATTGTAAGTAAAACATAAAGAATAAAACTATTTTAATCCCAATGTAAGTTTCAAAAAGTGAGAATTGGTGTTCTTTATAGCTCTTCTAATTAACTCATAGTATTTTTTCAAAAAGCAAAATATTTTCTCTTTTTTTAATATTTAATTATTTGTTTAAGAGAGAGAGAGCGGGGGGGGGCAGAGGGAGAAGGAGAGAGAAACTCAAGCAGACTCCCTGCTGAGTGGGGAGCCAGAGGTGGGGCTCAACCTGAGGACCCTAAGATGAGACCTGAGCTGAAACCAAGAGTTTAACACTTAACCAACTGAGCCACCCAGGCGCCCCAGAAAATACTTCTCTTAAACATCCATACATTACCATTGAAAGTACATGAAAGAAGATCAAGCTGAGAAAAATATGATCAGGGTTCATAGAGGTACATGCCAAATATAATCATTGGAAGTATTTAAATATGTTTCTATGTAAACATACCCTGAAAGAAATGTATTTTGTCATTTATTTCTCTAAAATCTGGCACTTAATGCAATCTTAGATTACAAGCATAAAATAGCATAGCATTATTGTAAATTAGACTAGCAAGGATATGGGCAGCGCACATTATGAGATGCCATTAGAGAAAGATGGGTTTCTACCTCCAGGAAATATCGAGAACTCTCGTTCTTATATTTAAATGACAAATAATCATTATCAATATATATATTTTTAGAACCACAAGTATATTATTTGCCAAGCTTCCTTTCCTCCAAATGAAACCCGGGCAAATCACTGCACCTAGAATTACCTTGAACTGATGTGATATTACATGCCCCCAGTCCGTGGTCGTAATGATAATTGCAGCTACCATTTACTGACTGTCCATTCTATACCAATACTTTTATATACATTATCTTAAAATGCACACTATAACTCTAAGAGCTAAGTATTATTATCCCCCCTTTCTATAGTTGATTTAACAGAAGCTAAGAATGTTCACGTTGTCCAAGGATACAGACTTGGCTAGGAAAGTGCAGAGTCAGGAATCAATCTGACGTTCCAGCCTACCTTTCATCCAGAGGATCATTTTTACTCTGGGGAGAAATCTTGAGTCCCTGAGGCTTCTATCAACTTTGTCGTCAGGAAGGTTTCCTTCCTCATAACTTTCCATTTCCTCTGTAAGTCTATTTCTTCCAATTCTGCCCCCCGGGGAGAACAGCTGGTCAGTGCCCTTCTAATAACATTAACTGATTCACTGAGTAATTGAGTAATTTTTCTTCTGAGAGATTTTTAAACCCCTAGAGAACCAAGTATTTACTCACAGAAGGAAAAATACCTATATTGAACTAATCCAAGAAGAATGTTCCCTGAGCATCAAGCGTTCCCTATATTTTCAGTGTGTGTGGGATGGAAAAAAGCAGACAATGTAAGAGAGCCAGAAGTAAAGATATTTTCTTCATTTTCTTTTTCTTTTAACTATGATCTAGAACTTGCTGACTACAGACAGAAAAGTTAATGGAAACTCAAAAAATATTTAAAAAAATACCCACGCAAGCATTTTTAGGTTTACACCCCAAACCAAATTGTCAAAAATTGCTTAAAGTATTATAAAAAAATTGTTCACTATAATAATTATCTAGTTTTAGATAAGGCCCTTCTTCTCAAATTTATCATTCAATAATCACTTTGCAATTATTCTTATTTCATGAATATTTTTGCTGTTTCTTTATGTGAGCTCACTCATCAGACTTATTTAATGCCTCACTATGGTTTCACTCATTAATCTCTGCCTCTCTGAAAAATAATCTGTGTTTAATGGCCACCTTATGTAATATGCAACAAGGCAGGACTCTCCCATACATTTCAAAAAGGGCAGCACTGAAATGTGTCAACAGACTTACCTTTGCATCAAAATCTCATTCATTCAATTACCAGTCTGGGGGATTTTAGAGGCTTATTATAATTTATATAATTTATTTTCTCATAGTGACTCCAGGGATTGGAATTCTGAATCATTCTGCTATTTCTCAAGGGATTACCGACATCATGGGAAAGGGATAAATGCCATTATAAATTAAAATAAAATACAAATTTAAAAATAATACATTTAAATCACTAAATACATAGAGCAGGACAGTTCTTTGGTTCTCTCAGGGTATTAAAACATGACTGCAGCTTTTAACATTTACCAGACCTGATAATGAATTCAAAAGGTAAGGCATTTCTTTATTCTTGAGTATAAGCATACTTCTGAGTCCTACCTGAACCAGAGTGTCTGGACTGCATGATTCATAATAAATTATCTCTAAAATAAAAGTAATTGAAAATTAATATGTTTGTAAGGAGATAAAGAGGAAATTAATGTCTTTGGTGAATGAGTGAATGAATGAATGAATAAATGAATGTGTTGAAGTAATTGAGTTATTTAGTTATTATTCCAATCTGTATTTCCTTCCCTTGTCCTTGCTCTGAAATTTCCAGAATATGGTAACCCTGCAAGTCCACAAAGGAAAATCCTTACAGAAAGTAATGCCCTTCCCTTACTTCTGTTTTTCAGCTCAGTGTATTGCCCTTCTATGTATCTATTTAACCAATATATTGAACTCCTAGTACATACCAGACTCTGGGCAAGTCACAAAAAATCAAGGATGAACAAAAATAGTCTTGGCCTCCATGTGTTGACATTCTAGTAGGGAGAGGAATGGATAAAGAGATTCACTGTGGGAAGTATAATGATTGAGGTATGATTCAGTGAAATGAAAGCACAGAAAAAAGGTAACTAACCACTTGGCATAACACCCATCACATCACATTTTAAACCAGTACATTCCTGTCATTTGTCATACATTTCATCCATGCATGCTAAACTTAAGCCACAAAATTACCAAATTACTTCATAAATACTGCCAGCCAGATGTGAAAAGTGTAATAACAGCTAATTTTTATTGAGTGCTTACTCTATGCCAGGCATTGTGGTGGGTTTTTAATGTATATATGCTCAGTTAATCCCCTCAATTCCCTATGTTAGTTACTATTATTAAGTCATTTCGCAGATGAGGACACTAAGGCAAAGGAGGTCAAGTTACTTTCTTAAGACAGAGCTGTAAAGATCCAAAATTCATACTCAGTCTGACTCCAGATACCTAGATCGCCAAAACTCGACTCTTTCTTTTTATTTATTTTTTTAATGTAGTGTTCCATGATTCATTGTTTGCATATAACACCCAGTGCTCCATTCAATACATGCCCTCTTTAATACCCATCACCAGGCTAATCCATCCCCTCACTCCCCTCCCCTCTAGACCCTCAGTTTGTTTCACAGAGTCCATAGTCTCTCGTGGTTTGTCTCCCCCTCCAATTCCCCCCTTCATTTTTCCCTTCCTACTTTTTTTTTTACTTTACATTTTTACTTCCTTCTTTTTTTTTTTTTAACATATAATGTATTATTTGTTTCAAAGATACAGGTTTGTGATTCATCAGTCTTACACAATTCACAGCACTCACCATAGCACATATCCTCCCCAATGTCTCTCACCCAGACACCCCATCCCTCCCACCCCCGACCACTCCAGCAACACTCAGTTTGTTTCCTGAGATTAAGAATTCCTCCTATCAGTGAGATCATATGATACATGTTTTTCTCTGATTGACTTATTTCCTTTAGCATAATATCCTCTAGTTCCAACCACGTCGTTGCAAATGGCAAGATTTCTTCTTTTTGATGGCTGCATAGTATTTCATTGTATATATATACCACTTCTTCTTTATCCATTCATCTGTTGATGAACATTTTGGCTCTTTCCATAGTTTGGCTATTGTGGACATTGCTGCTATAAACATTGGGGTGCACATACCCTTTCGGATCCCTACACATGTATCTTTGGGGTAAATACCCAGTAGTGCAATTGCTGGGTCATACAGTAGCTCTATTTTCAACTTTTTGAGGAACCTCCATACTGTTTTCCAGAGTGGCTGCACCAGCTTGCATTCCCACCAACAGTGTAGGAGGGTTCCCCTTTCTCTGCATCCTCGCCAACATCTGTCGTTTACTACTTGTTAATTTTAGCCATTCTAACTGGTGTGAGGTGGTATCTCATTGAGGTTTTCATTTGGATTTCCCTGATGCCGAGCGATGTTGAGCACTTTTTCATGTGTCTGTTTGCCATTTGGATGTCTTCTTTGGAAAAATGTCTGTTCATGTCTTCTGCCCATTTCTTGATTGGATTATTTGTTCTTTGGGTGTTGAGTTTGATAAGTTCTTTTTGATTGGATACTAGCCCTTTATCTGATGTCATTTACAAATATCTTCTCCCATTCTGTCAGTTGTCTTCTGGTTTTGTTGACTGTTTTCTTTGCTGTGCAAAAGCTTTTTATCTTAATGAAGTCCCAATAGTTCACTTTTGCACTTGCTTCCCTTGCCTTTGGCAATGCGTCTAGGAAGAAGTTGCTGCAGCTGAGGTCAAAGAGGTTGCTGCCTATGTATCCTCTAGGATTTTGATGGACTCCTGTCTCACATTTAGGTCTTTCATCCATTTTGAGTCTATTTTTGTGTGTGGTGTAAGAAAATGGTCCAGTTTCATTCTTCTGAGTATGGCTGTCCAATAGTCTCAGCACCATTTGTTGAAGAGACTGTCTTTTTTCCATTGGACATTCTTTCCTGCTTTATCGAAGATTAGTTGACCATAGAGTTGAGGGTCCATTTCTGGGCTCTCTATTCTGTTCCATTGATCTCTGTGTCTGTTTTTGTGCCAGTACCATACTGTCTTGATGATGACAGCTTTGTAATAGAGCTGGAAGTCCAGAATTGTGATACCACCAGCTTTGCTTTTCTTTTTCAACATTCCTCTGGCTATTCGGGGTCTTTTCTGGTTCCATACAAATTTTAGGATTATTTGCTCCATTTCTTTGAAAAAAGTGGATGGTATTTTGATGGGGATTGCATTAAATGTGTAGATTGCTCTAGGTAGCATTGACGTCTTCACCATATTTGTTCTTCCAATCCATGAGCATGGAACGTTTTTCCATTTCTTTGTGTCTTCCTCAATATCTCTCATGAGTATTT
>NW_027713083.1:0-329 GCF_054177405.1 Leptonychotes weddellii | reverse complement strand
GCAGGTGAGCGCCTTCTCCCACCAGCTGGTGGAGAGGTGGGCGTTGGAATGCTGCTCCCAGGCACCCTGGCCTCGCTCAACCTGGCATTTCACACACCCATTCCCTAACCTCATTCGCCGCCATTTCATTCCTCTTCCCACGCAGTGTTTACTAAAATCTCTCCTCCCCACCAGACGAAGCACAGGACCAGGGCTCCCTGGGCTGCCTGGGGAATGTTCCCACAACTGGGCGAGCCGCCAGAGCAGAGAACACAGGTTGCCACCCTGGAGACTGCAGCACCCGGCCACCCCCTCCGGGGTGAAGGACCCCAGTCACCACCTCGGGGGTG
>NW_027713082.1:0-329 GCF_054177405.1 Leptonychotes weddellii | reverse complement strand
TAAAGCCAAAAAGAAAGTAGCAGCCCTGCTATGGTTCCCTGCTATGGGGAACAATATGGCCTTGCTATGTTTTACAAGAGTTTTCAGATCCATGGGCTGTTGTCAAGGCCTTGCTATTTCTTGTTTAGCCTGAGAGCTTTATAATTTGGTTTCAGGGTCAGTGTGCTTCTGGTTGGGCTTTTAGTGCAGCTGGTGCCCTCGAAGGACGGATGTTCCAGAAAACTGGCAAACTCGTGTCACTGAGTGAGCAGAACCTGCTGGACTGCTCTCGGTCTCAAGGCAACGAGGGCTGCCGTGGAGGCCTGATGGATTATGCCTTCCAGCACGTT
>NW_027713081.1:0-329 GCF_054177405.1 Leptonychotes weddellii | reverse complement strand
CATGGGTAGGGACAGAAATCCATGTCAAACTTCTGGATAACAGAGAAGGTGGATAATACATCAAGGTGGTTCTTAGTTCACCTCATTCCATCTCAAAATTGGCCATCACGGGTTTTTTTTTCAGTTACTTGCAAAACATAAATCTTTTTATAGTGTTGTGTCTGGCACGGGGCTGACTCATCCTTAGGTGAATTTGAGGACTGTATAAAACCATTATGCAGCCATGATCAAGCCTCATCAATCACAAAACAATCATCAAGCTGAGTGAGAACTTGGAGATTCTCAGGGTAACCTGAAACAGAAAGTTCTAGAAAATAATAATGATAGAA
>NW_027713080.1:0-329 GCF_054177405.1 Leptonychotes weddellii | reverse complement strand
TCCTACTCCTCCGCCATCTTGCTCCGCCCCCCCATTTCCTTTACTCTTAGAGAACCAGCTGTACTCCTTACCTTCAAAGTCAACCCTTATCTCTGCTTTTCATGTTCCCATTCTTCTCTAGGTTTCAAAAAAGTACTGCTCTTAAAAATACTGACCATGTACTTGAGGTCTCCAGGTTGTATAAGCAATAATCACTACATAGTGTGTGTGTGCCTTTCAAAAGTAGGGAAATAATAATTGGTCAGGAATATTTTCACTATTTTATAATTTTATAAAATAAATAATAACTTTTCTCATAATATATTCCAAAGCATTAAGGAAGTAACTCA
>NW_027713079.1:0-329 GCF_054177405.1 Leptonychotes weddellii | reverse complement strand
ACATAAGGAATAGCATGGAGGACATTAGGAGAACGAAGGAAAAGTGGGGCGGGGATTGGAGGGAGAGATGAACCATGAGGGACTATGGACTCGGAGAAACAAACAGGGTTTTAGAGGAGAGGGGGGAGGGGGGTTTGGTTAGCCCGGTGATGGGTATTAAGGAGGGCACGTACTGCACGGAGCACTGGGTGTTATACGAAAACAATGGATCATGGATCACCGCATCAAAAACCAATGATGTATTGTATGGTGACTAACATAATAAAATTAAAAAAAAAGTCATGTAAAAATGTGAAACCAGATATAAATGGTATATATAGAATAAAAAA
>NW_027713078.1:0-329 GCF_054177405.1 Leptonychotes weddellii | reverse complement strand
TTAAAGATTTTATTTATTCATTTGAGACACAGAGATACAGAGAGAGAGAGACAGCATGAGCAGGGAGAGAGGCAGAGGGAGAAGGAGAAGCAGGCTCCCCGCTGAGCCAGGAGCCCGATGTGGGGCTCGATCCCAGGACTCTGGGATCATGACCTGAGCCGAAGGCAGACGCTTAACCATCTGAGCCACCCAGGCGCCCCTTGTTTTGTTTTTTTAAAAAAAAGATCAATCTGTCCCAATTAGCTGTAACAAGTTTTAGACCATCTGAGTTACTGTGTTAACGCTCAAAGAGGTAAGTGCATCCAGCTGCTACCGTCAGGTTGACACGC
>NW_027713077.1:0-329 GCF_054177405.1 Leptonychotes weddellii | reverse complement strand
GGCTTGTCTCCTATTAAGAGTTGGGTTTGTATGTTCCTTCCCTTTGAATCTGGGCAGGTTTGAGACTATAACAGAAGTGATTTGTTATTCGTTGAATTGCGTCCCCTCCCAAATTTCTGCATTGAAGTCCCAACCCCCAACACCTCAGAACATAACCTTACTTGGAAATAGGGTTGTTGTGGTTGTTAGTTAGGATGAGGTTATACTGGAGGAGGGTGGGCCTCTAATCCAACATGACTGGTGTCCTTATAAAGAGGAGATATTTGGACACAGACACACACAAAGGGAGGATACTATGTGAAGGTGAAGGCAGAGGTCAGGGTGATGAA
>NW_027713076.1:0-329 GCF_054177405.1 Leptonychotes weddellii | reverse complement strand
CTGGGGGGCGCCTGAGTGGCTCAGTTGGTTAACCATCCGACTCTTGGTCTCAGCTCAGGTCTTGATCTCAGGGTCATGAGTTCAAGCCCTGCATGGAGCCTACTTTAAAAAAGAAAAAAAAGAGCTTCTGTTATAATATACACACTATGCACGCAGCACAAAAAGGGCTACAACTCAACTATCAAAGACTTGACCAAAACTGGATACTCCGATAATAATAAATATTAAGTATGTACTCAAGTTTTAATATCTTTATTGATGCATTAATCCCAAGCCATTCCATAAAAGATTTGAAGTGGCTTTTTTTTTTTTTAAGATTTTATTTATTT
>NW_027713075.1:0-329 GCF_054177405.1 Leptonychotes weddellii | reverse complement strand
CTCCGGCCTGAGGGAAAGGCCAAGGGTACACGGCACCCCAAAATAGCTACAGGGCCAGAGTCTTACATGAGGATTTGGATCTGGAAAGGCTTTTGACAGACAAGGAGGAGACTGTTGCAGGGATGGGACGGCGAGGAAGGGTGCCCAGAGCCACAAGGAGGACGGGAACAAAGAACTTAGTCTCCTGACAAGTCTGGACCAAATTAGGTGGAATGGTGGGGGGCGGGGGTTCCTGAGCAGAAAACATCCAGCCCTCTCCAGCCAAGAGTGAGGTGTGACGCACGAAAGGAATGGGAGCTGAAGGGAAGGGAGGGACTTAGGTTCTTATT
>NW_027713074.1:0-329 GCF_054177405.1 Leptonychotes weddellii | reverse complement strand
TTTTTTTTTTAAGATTTTATTTATTTATTTGACAGAGAGAGACATAGCGAGAGAGGGAACACAAGCAGGGGGAGGGGGAGAGGGAGAAGCAGGCTTCCCTGCGGTGCAGGGAGCCCGATGCGGGGCTCGATCCCAGGACCCTGGGATCACGACCTGAGCCGAAGGCAGACGCTTAACGACTGAGCCACCCAGGCGCCCCATGATTTGACTTTTTAAAAATCTGTTCCATAACCTGCCATAATGTGGCAGTAAATATTCATTTGGGGTGTTAGTACTAGTAAGCAGTATCTCGTCACTATAATGCTGTGGAGAAGATGCATCACGAATCT
>NW_027713073.1:0-5736 GCF_054177405.1 Leptonychotes weddellii | reverse complement strand
ATCTTTGGGATGCAGCAAAGGCAGTCCTAAGAGGAAAGTATATAGCAATACAAGCCTTTCTCAAGAAACAAGAAAGGTCTCAAGTACACAACCTAACCCTACACCTAAAGGAGCTGGAGAAAGAACAGCAAATAAAGCCTAAACCCAGCAGGAGAAGAGAAATCATAAAGATCAGAGCAGAAATCAATGAAATAGAAACCAAAAGAACAGTAGAACAGATCAACGAAACTAGGAGCTGGTTCTTTGAAAGAATTAACAAGATTGATAAACCCCTGGCCAGACTTATCAAAAAGAGAAGAGAAATGACCCAAATCAACAAAATCATGACTGAAAGAGGAGAGAAATGCTTCTCCACTCCTTCACTTTTAATCTCATGTGCTTTTAGGTCTGAAATGAGTCTCTTGCAGGCAGGGTAGAAATGTGTCTTGATTTTTAATCCATCCCATCACACTACGTCTTTTTATTGGAGCATTTAATCCATTTATATTCAATGTAATTATTGATAGATATGTACTTATTGCCATTTTGTTACTTGTTTCATGTTTGTTTTTGTAGTTCTGTTCCTTTCTCCTCTTGCTCTTTTCTCCAGTGGACAGTTGGCTTTCTTTATTAGCAAGATGCTTGGATTCTTTCTTGTTACATTTTGCATACCTATTGCTAACTTTTGATTTCTGGTTACCATTCAGTATGTATAGAACAGCTTTTGTATCTAGTTGTCAATATTAAGTTAAGGTCACTTAAGTTTGAACACATCCTTTACTCCTCTCCCACCCACTACCTATGTTTTAGGTATATTTTATCATAATTTATATCCTTTCATTTTGTGAGTTCCTTGATGATGCTTATGAATATCTTTATTTTTATTGCTTTTGTGCTTCCTTTCCTTTTGGTCTTTGCTTTTCATTCAGAGTCCCCCTTAACATTTCTTGTAGTGCTGGATTAGTGGTCATGAATTCCTTTAACATTGGCTTGTCTGGTAAATTCTTTTTTTTTTTTTTAATATTTATTTATTTGACAGAGAGAGACACAACAAGAGAGGGAACACAAGTAGAGGGAGTGGGAGATGGAGAAGCAGGCTTCCCACCGAGCAGGGAGCCCGATGTGGGGCTTGATCCCAGGACCCTGGGACCATGACCTGAGCCGAAGGCAGATGCTTAACAACTGAGCCACCCACGTGCCCCAAGTCTGGGAAATTCTTTATCTCTCCTTCTATTCTGAATGATAGCCTTGCTGGATAGAATATTCTTGTCTGCAGATTTTTCCTTTCAGTACTTCGAATATATCACACCATTTTCTTCTGGCCTGCAAAGTCTCTCCTGAAAAATCAGCTGAAAATTTTATGGGTTTCCCTTGGATGTAACTGTCTTCTTTTCTCTTGCTGTTTTTGTTTTGTTTGTTTTTTTTTAGTTTTATTATGTTATGTTAGTCACCATCCTTTCTGATGGCTGAGTAATATTCCACTGTATATATGGACCATATCTTCTTTATCCATTCATCTGTTGAAGGGCATCTTGGCTCTTTCCACAGTTTGGCTATGGCAGACATTGCTGCTATGAACATTGGGGTGCATATGGCCCTTCTTTTCACTACATCAGTGTCTTTGGGGTAAATACCCAGGAGTTCAATTGCTGGGTCATAGGGTAGCTCTATTTTTAATTTTTTGAGACACCTACACACTGTTTTCCAAAGTGGCTGGACCATCTTGCATTCCCACCAACAGGGTAAGAGGTTCCCCTTTCTCCACAACTTCAACATGTGTTGTTTCTTGCCTTGTCCATTTTTGCCATTCTAACTGGTGTAAGGTGGTATCTCAGTGTGGTTTTGATTTGGATTTCCCTGATGGCTAATGATGTTGAACATTTCTTCATGTGTCTGTTAGCCATTTCTTTATCTTCTTCAGAGAAATGTCTGTTCATGTCTTCTGCCCATTTTTTGACTTGATTATTTGTTTTTTGGGTGTTGAGTTTGAGAAGTTCTTTATAGATCTTGGATACCAGTCCTTTATCTGTAGTGTCATTTGCAAATATCTTCTCCCATTCTGTGGGTTGCCTCTTTGCTTTGCTGTGCAGAAGCTTTTGATCTTGATGAAGTCCCAAAAGTTCATTTTTGCTTTTGTTTCCCTTGAATTTAGAGACAGGTCTTGAAAGAAGTTGCTGTGGCCAATGTCAAAGAGGTTACTGCCTATGTTCTCCTCTAGGATTTTGATGGATTCTTGTCCCACATTGAGGTCTTTCATCCATTTAGAGTTTATCTTTGTGTGTGGTGTAAGAGAATGGTTGAGTTTCATTCTTCTGTATATAGCTGTCCAATTTTTCCAGCACGATTTATTGAAGAGACTGTCTTTTTTTCATTGGATATTTTTTCCTGCATTGTCAAAGATTAGTTGACCATAGAGTTGAGGGTCCATTTCTGGGCTCTCTATTCTGTTCCATTGATCTATGTGTCTGTTTTTGTGCCAATACCATGCTGTCTTGGTGATCACAGCTTTGTAATATAGCTTGAAATCAGGTAACGTGATGCCTCCAGCTTTGGTTTTCTTTTTCAACATTCCTTTGGCTATTCAGGGTCTTTTCTGGTTCCATACGAATTTTAGGATTGTTTGTTCCAGAACTTTGAAAAATGCCATTGGTATTTTGATCGGGATGGCATTGAAAGTATAGATTGCTCTGGGCAGCATAGACATTTTAACAATGTTTATTCTTCTGATCCATGAGCATGCAATGTTTTCCACCTTTGGTGTCTTCTTCAATTTCTTTCATAAGTGTTCTGTAGTTTCTAGAGTATAGATCTTTCACCTCTTTGCTTAGGGTTATCCCAAAGTATCTTACGGTTTTTGTGGCTATTGTAAATGGAATTGATTCCCTAATTTCTCTTTCTACAGCTACTTTGTAAGTGTATAGGAAAGCTACTGATGTCTATTCATTGATTGTGTATCCTGCCACATTACTGAATTGCTGTATGAGTCCTAGTAATTTAGGAGTGGAGTCTTTTGGGTTTTCCACATAAAGTATCATGTCATCTGTGAAAAGAGAGTTTGACTTCTCCTTTGCCAATTTGAATGCATTTTATTTCTTTTTCTTTTCTGATTGCTGTTGCTAGGACTTCTAGTACTATGTTGAAATAGTGGTGAAAGTGGGCATCCTTGCTGTGTTCCTGATCTTAAGGGAAAGGCTCTCAGCTTTTCTTCCTTGAGAATTATATTCACTATGGGCTTTTCATGGATGGTTTTTATGAAATTGAGGAATGTTCCCTCTATCTCTGCACTCTGAAGATTTTTAATCAGGAAAGGATGCTGTATTTTGTCAAATGCTTTTTCTGCATCAATTGAGAGGACCATATGGTTCTTCTCCCTCTTCTTATTAATGTGTTCTATCACATTGATTGATTTGCGAATGTTGAACCACCCTTGCATCCCAGGAATAAATCCCACTTGGTCGTGGTGGATGATCCTTTAATATACTGTTAGATCCTATTAGCTAGGATCTTGTTGAGAATTTTGGCATCCATATTCATCAGGGATATCCATCTGAAATTCTCCTTTTTGATGGGGTCTTTGCCTGGTTTGGGGATCAAGGTAATGCTGGCCTCATAGAATGAGTCTGGAAGCTTTCCTTCTGTTTCTATTTTTTGAAACATCTTCAGGAAAATAGATATTATTTCTTCTTTGAATGTTTGGTAGAATTCCCCAGGGAATCCATCAGGTTCTGGACTCTTGTTTTTTTGGGAGGTTTTTGATCACTGCTTCAATTTCATTATTGGTTATTGGTCTGTTCAGGTTGTCAATTTCTTCCTGTTTCAGTCTTGGTAGTTTATAGGTTTCTGGAAAGCATCCATTTCCTCCAGGTTGCTTAATTTATTGGCATATATTTGTTGATAATAATTTCTGATAATTGTTTCTATTTCCTTGGTGATAGTCATGATCTCTCCCCTTTCATTCATAATTTTATTAATTTGGGTCCTTTCTTTTTCTTTTGGTAAGTCTGGCCAGTATATTTTCAATTTCATTTTTTGAGTTCATCACTGATTCTTTCTTTTTTATGCTTTCTATCTCTTTGTTGAGGATCTCACTGAGATCCTCTACTCCTTTCTCAAGTCTAATGAGTATCTTTATGACCATTACTTTAAATTCTCTATCTAGCATATTACTTATCTCCTTTTCACTTAGTACTCTTGCTGGAATTTGGCCTGTTCTTTCCCTTACATGTATTCCTTTGTCTCCTCATTTTGTCTAAGTCTCTGTGTCTGGTTCTGTGTGTTAGGAATTTTAGGTATGTCTACTGTTCTTGAAAGAAGTGGCCTTATGAAGAGGTTCTGGGGCCTCAGTCACCATTTCTGTGTAGCTACCTTTCTCCAGGGCAGGACTCATGTTGGAGCTGTGTGGCCCATGTCAGGACTGGACGTGCATTGCCAGGACTGTGGCACTGCTTTGAATATACTCTTACCAAGAGCATATTGGAGAGGAGACGTCTGAAAAAGAAAACTAGGATTGGAGGCACAGTGTTAGCAAGAATTGCACAGGTGTGTTGTTGGAGGGGTCTGCAGCCAGTGAGACGCTAACAGGCTGGTTTGGAGGGGGTGGATCCACAGAGGGCACTGGGGCAGGATGCATGGTGTTAACAAGGTTTACACAGGTGTGCTGTGGGAGGGCACCTGGAGCATTAACCTGACCAGAGGGAGTGTGCCTGCAGGGAAACATGGGTCTGTGGTGTGCTGATAACAAGGGAGTTAGTGATTGTTGGCTCAACACAGGTTTCCACAGTTGTCTGTGTGCTCACGCTCAGGGAAGGAGGAGGGAAATGGCACCTGCCAGCTCCTTTATTCCTGGAGGGGTCCCCCAGCTATCTGTGTCCTTCTGGGGAATGCTCTGACATTAGTAAATCACACTTCCTCCCGTAAACCTCAGTGTATTTCAAACTGCAGCATCTGTGCTGTTACTCTGTTGGCTTTTGGTGGTGTACTCTTTAAGGGTGGGAGGTTTCAGTTCTCTCTTGAGCTCCTAGCTATCCCAGAACTGAGCCTGCTGAGTTTTTATGTTCCACGTATTCATCCCCGTGGATTTTAAGAACCCCAGAAATTAAGTCCCACTGGTTTTCAAAATCAAATGTTATGGGAATTCGTCTTCCAAGTGTGGGCTCGCTGATATGAGTCTTTTTCTATGCCTTACCTGCCCCCCACTGCATCCCTTCTTCCTGTGGCCATTGTGCTGGTCCCTTTAGCTCCCTACTGTGTCCCACCCATCCTACCCTGTTCAGTGCAGCCTCTTCTCTACATTTAGTTGTAGAGAGTTAGTTCTGCCTGTCTTTGGGGGTTTTTTCTGGATTGTTTACACTGAAATGGGTGTTACCTAGTTGGGAAAAGGTGATCTTAGAGATTTCCTGCAGCACCATCTTCCCCAGAACTCTGTGCACTGAGTTTCATTATAATATACAAACTCTATCCAACAACATGACTGCATGAAATAATATTTTCTTTTTTTTTTTAATTTTATTATGTTATGTTAGTCACCATACAATACATCATTAGTTTTTGATGTAGTGATCCACGATCCATTGTTTTCGTATAACACCCAGTGCTCCATGCAGTACGTGCCCCCCTTAATACCCATCACTGGGCTAACCAATTCCCCCTCCCCCCTCCCCTCTAAAACCCTGTTTGTTTCTCAGGTCCATAGTCCTCATGGTTCATCTCTCCCTCCAATTCCCCCCCCCCATTTTTCCCTTCTTTCTCCTAATGTCC
>NW_027713072.1:0-329 GCF_054177405.1 Leptonychotes weddellii | reverse complement strand
AATGTTTAATTCCCCAACTTTGAAAATATATCTTTATAGTCACTTTAAAAGTCAGGTATGAGTTTTTAATTCTCACTTTTAAAAATTGTCTTGGAATATGATGGTATGAGGAGAGTCAGCAGCCCAAGCTCCAGAGACTCTAACTCTATACTGTACAAAAAGGAGCCTTGAGCACACCTTTTTGGATATCCCCAAACACATATTCTAGCACTTTCCAAAATAGCAGCTGCATGACCTTCTCTCAGGCCTAGGGATGAACCCACCAGTAACATGATCCTCCCTCAGAACAACATAGCTTAGGACAAAGTCAACTCCAGCCATACATCAGC
>NW_027713071.1:0-329 GCF_054177405.1 Leptonychotes weddellii | reverse complement strand
ATCCCAGGACCTGGAATCATGACCTGAGCCGAAGGCAGACGCTTAACGACTGAGCCACCCAGGCGCCCCGGAATCCATGTTTTTCTAAGTGGCATAAGGAATCAGATTAAACAAACATACAGGAAACATAAGGTTTTTAAAAGGAATAATCCAATTAAAAAATGGGCAGAGAACATGAATAGACATTTTCCCAAAGAAGACATACAGATGGCCGACAGACACATGAAAAGATGCTCAACATCACTCATCATCAGGGAAATGCAAATCAAAACTGCAATGAGATATCACCTCACACTGGTCAGAATGGCTAAAATCAACAACACAATAAA
>NW_027713070.1:0-329 GCF_054177405.1 Leptonychotes weddellii | reverse complement strand
CAGGGAGGCCCTTGTCACCCTCGCTGTCAGAGCTGCAGCCGCTGACATCCGTGAGAAGAAATCACCATTTTGGTATTAATGTTTTTTCAGTAACATTTTATATCTGAGTCTGGTGATTTTTGTGGATTGATTTTTTTTTTTTTTTTTTTTTTTTTTTTTTTTTTTGCTGTCACCAATCCAATTTATTGATCACGTCGTCAGTGAGGTGGAGAGTCACGTCCTCCCGCTGCAGGCCTTTTGGCCACCCTGACAGCTTCTGCCGCCTCCTGTCCCCTCAGCCCTGCCTTAGTTTACCCACTGAGAAGGAGGATCTTTCGCGGTCCTACGTG
>NW_027713069.1:0-329 GCF_054177405.1 Leptonychotes weddellii | reverse complement strand
TAAATAGATACCCAAGCTTCTTAAAAATTGGTCTCGTCAATACAAAACAGCTTTTAATTGTACCCCTTGAAATCGGACCACCGTGTCAATGTGGACTGCTCTGTTTTGTGTAAGTGTATACACACAGCCTTCAGAGATTGAACTTCCGTGAGCTCTTACCCTGCTTTTTGTGCCTTTTCTCAAAAGGAGGCTGTGAGACGGGGGCAACTTGTGGGCATAAATAATGAGATACATTTAATCCAAGATTTACGGTAACTCCAGTGTTAGTCTTTACAAAGATGGAGGGTGTTGATGTTGTCACCGTTCCAGTGAGAAAGTCATACCAGAAA
>NW_027713068.1:0-329 GCF_054177405.1 Leptonychotes weddellii | reverse complement strand
ACACAAGATGGAAGGTGAATCACATTACACATTTCTTTTGGCTTTATTTTGTTCTTGTTTTAGCCCACAAATATTCATTCACACAGTGAGTTCATGTACATTATTCAACATGTGATTTGATTTACAGGCCACATGCCAATAACTCCATTGTACAATAAATAGACTATATTGCTTCTTAATATTACAAATGTCGGCTGTGTTAGAGTCACATAATTGAAAATAAATTTTGAAAATCAAAGTTACAGGCTCTTACAAATATCTATATATTGTGTTGAAATTAGGATGAACATTCACAAGTAAAGGTAAAAGTATATTATTTAATAAAAAAA
>NW_027713067.1:0-329 GCF_054177405.1 Leptonychotes weddellii | reverse complement strand
CTGGAAAAGAAATTTTTTGGAGACTTACTTTGTTCCAGGCAGTGTTAAATTGTTTAGGGAATAGAAAGACGAAAAAAGGAAAATTAAAAAAAAGGAATCCCTAGGACACAGAGTTTTGAGTTAGTTGAGCAAAGCTGGTCCTAGCAGAGCTGACTCTCAGAGATGCTGCATTGAAGCCAGTGGAGGGAAGGGTGAGTTCTGAAGGGACAGGTGCTGGGGGGTTGGGAACTGCAGCAGGGGGGTAAGAGGGGGAGAAAATCCTCATTTCTTGGGCTTAGAGAGTGTTTAGTCTTTGGGTCAACAGGGCTAGAAGGGAAAGGCCTTCCAGA
>NW_027713066.1:0-329 GCF_054177405.1 Leptonychotes weddellii | reverse complement strand
GAAACTTTAGATGATTTTAGGCCTCTGTTGTCAAGTCACTCCCGGCCTTAGATCTTCCTAGGTGAGGCCCCAGGCATCTGTGGGCTGAGATGAGCTGTCCCACTGTGCCCTTTCCAAATTACTGACCTTGAAAATCTGGGAGCATAATCAAATGGTTGTTTTATGTCATTAGGTCAAAAGCTGCTACTCCCAACCAGCCCCATATGGGAAACCTCTTGTCCAGTGAGCAGGATAGAATTTCCACCTCCCTTATTCAATCAACCAGTTATCAGTAAATAAATCAATCAGTTATCAGTCTTTTATACTGGGGCTTTCTGAACTGAGATGCC
>NW_027713065.1:0-329 GCF_054177405.1 Leptonychotes weddellii | reverse complement strand
GTTGACATGAATATAAATTGGGAGAAATCTACTTATTGTGACTGAGGGTATAGAAAAGAAGTTACCATCAGAATTTGAAAGTTGATATTTCAAACTGTACTCTTGATTCCTCGAGTCACCATATGACTTTTCAGCTAATATTTAAGGCTTTGTTATAATAGAAATCTGAATTTATTTGTTATAGGTATTCCTCTCAAGAGTTTAGATCAAGGCATATGAATAATATATAAAAACTTATTTTTTCTATATGTTTTGTAATATCTGGTTATGTTGTTAGGGTGAACAGTGTCAGTATCATGAGGAAAAATGCATTTCATATTTACTCATTT
>NW_027713064.1:0-329 GCF_054177405.1 Leptonychotes weddellii | reverse complement strand
CTACTGCATGCCTCAATATGTATCCAGGGAAACCCTTGCACGCATGCCCAAGGAGAGGTACATAAGATTTGTTGCATGAGGCTACTACAGCATTGTTAACAACAAGAAAACACGGGCACGGTCCAAGTGACATCCAAAAGAAGAATGTTTAAAACAGAATGTGCTGGGCGCCTGGGTGGCTCAGTCGGTTAAGCGACTGCCTTTGGCTCAGGTCATGATCCTGGAGTCCTGGGATCGAGTCCCGCATCGGGCTCCCTGCTCGGCGGGGAGTCTGCTTCTCCCTCTGACCCTCCTCCCTCTCATGCTCTCTGTCTCTCATTCTCTCTCTC
>NW_027713063.1:0-329 GCF_054177405.1 Leptonychotes weddellii | reverse complement strand
GAGGGGGGAACAAAGCAAAACAATAAATTAGGTCTGACAGTAATGCTTAGGAAAGAACTTTGGGTGTAGTTAGTGATACGCGGAACTAGATGAAGGCAAATACACCAGAAGCTACTATGTCTTTTAAGGCATGGCGATTGCCAACAAAACCATGAGCCTGGAATGAAAATTCCTCTAACTATCTGAAGCTTAAAACAAGTTTCAGGCCCCCACATTTGTACCAGCTTGAAGTGTGCCGTGAAAACTGTAGACCCCCCAGGGAGGCCTTTTTTCCTCACTAGTAACTTTGGAAATGGACAACAAGGAATTTCTCAAGAGGCATAACCAGG
>NW_027713062.1:0-5736 GCF_054177405.1 Leptonychotes weddellii | reverse complement strand
GATGTTTCTAGGAAGAAGTTGCGCGCCAGAAGCTAATTCTAAAAAAATATGAAAGAATTAAAAAACAGAAAGCTAAAACATGTCAAAGTTTAAATCCCTAGAATTAGTGGTGCTGCTTTATATTTGTATAAAGTTCCTGGTTATCAAATAACATTCTATGATAACCGTACTAACAGATGTGAAGTTTGCACTTTCTTCATTTGGTCTTCTAAATGTGGAGTAAGAAGTGTCCGTGCCTTACATGAATATACAGACTAACTGAAAAATATGAAGATTAAAAGTTATGAAGTTTTTAAAAGTGGATGTTCTTAGTGAGTTTGCTAATGTCAAACAATGTGTGCTATTTGCAACACATATTCACAAACACTGTTATCATGGCTAGAGTCCATGAAAAATTATCACTCATTTGCAATTAAACATGATTAACAATGCAATCTATTTGTTTATTCCATTTGCTTATTTATTTGAAAAATAAATATTGAGCACTGAACATGTTCCTTGCAATGTTCTGGATTCTCTCATTGATTCCAAATGTCTTAATTGGGCTGCTAATAGAAAAAGAGTAAAATTATTTTTTATTATCTGTATGGTTGACATACAACATTTTGTAAACCTGATTAGGATAAGAATTTTGTTGTTTAGTTTATGAGTTTACCAAATTTACATATCAGTAGCATATGAATTTAGAAGTTTGGTATGCCTATCAGTATTATGAAGGAATTCAATATATTTTAAAGAGTTACATTCAAACTGCAAATTCTAATCCAGGATTATATGTACAGTTCTTGTTTGTTTCTCACTTAGCTTCCCGATTACGAAATTAACATAAAGCCCAAAGGATAAATGCTTTAATTCTGAAAATATATCTTGGAAACATCTTGAGAAACCAGAGAAGAGATAAGAACAGCAGGATATCTAAACATCTTTTTGGATCCAGTTCAGTGTTTAGATTCAATTCAAAACCTGTGACTTCAATTAAGCAGGGAAATTTGTCCCGAAGAATGGAAGTTGAATGGAATAACTGGACTGAAACACACTTCTTTTTTCATTCTCGATAATCACATTCTGCCATTATGATTAAAATAAATGTGAAAGTAACAGGTTTCTCATGCAGTATACAATGAAAGACTGTATCTGTGACTGATAGGTGTAAGAGTGGAATTTCTATAAGTGCAAATAAAACCTAGAAGAAAAAAGTAGCTATCATATTTACATATGAGTAATGCCTTCTAAGTTCTTTACAAAGTATCTCATCTAAAAAGAAAAATCTATGAGATGTGTTTTTATTCCTCTTAAATATTAAAAAAACCCCTGAGAATTAGTTAAGTATTTTGCATTAAGACAAATGGCTAGTAAGTGATAATATCACCATTTAAACACAGGTATGATGGACTCGGTTCTGCCAATGGAAAGAGCTCATGGTTTTCGCTAGAGTGAGAACACTTCCCTCCACGTCTACTGAATTATAGAGTGATGACCTTTCCGGGCTCTGCCCATCTAGGAGGGCTCACTACTATTTAGTGACTGATAAATTTAACTAAAATAATATCAATATATGATATTACAATAACAGATTTAGGCATTGTGAAGAATCATCAATTAATGCTAAAATGAGTAGCTGAAAGTTTGAGGAGTCACAAGATTTTTACAGTCTCAAAGTATCTAAGGACAGAAGACTACAGAGCAACAGAAGATAAATAGTAACTTTTTCATGGGGAAAGCTGGTCTGCATTATTTAACCAAATAATCAGAATCAACACTGCAGTCATGGGGTTAATTGACAGCATTTGAACTAAGAAAAACTCAATATCATTTCTGTGGTATTTCTGCCAAAAGTATGTAACCTGAATCTAATCATGACAAAACATCAGGCAAACCCAAATGGTAAGACACGTTACAAAATGTGTCTAATATTCTTGTAAAGTATTAACATATTAAAATATATAAGAGACACAGAAAGTGTTCTAAATTAAGTGAAACCAGAGACATGACAACCGAGTGAAACCAATCATCTTGGATTTTGTCTATAAGTTGACATGACAGGGACAATTGGTAAAATCTGGACTAGGTCGGTATATTAGAGACTAGTATTGTATCAATGCTAATTTCCTGAGTTTGATGATTATACTGTGGTTTTGTGAAAGAATGCTTTGTTTTTAGGCAATATACAGGGACTTATTTAGGGAAGAAGGATCATCATATATGCAATTTCCTCTTAAGCATTTCAGAAATCTCGCATGCACATGTGTGGAGAGAGAAGGGAGAGATGGATAAAACAAATGTAGTAACATGTTAACATTTGAGAACTGAGTGAAAGGTGTTTGAAAATTCTTTGTAGTATTTGGAAACTTTTCTGTAAGTTTGAAATTATGCCAAACTAAAATAGAAATTTAAGTACATATCTATCAGAGTGTTTAAACTGTCATTGATTATAAGAAATTAAAAATCATGAATGTTTGCAATTTGATAAGAAACCATTGTTCTTGGAAATCGTGCAGGTAAACTTCAAGTAAAGCACTTGACTTAAAAAAAATCAAATTTAGAGGCGCCTGGGTGGCTCAGTCAGTTAGACGTCCAACTCAATTTTGGCTCAGGTCATGATCTCAAGGTCCTGGGATCAAGCCCTGTGTAGGACACCCCCACCCCCCACTCAGCAGGGAGTCTGCTGGAGAGTCTCTCTCTCCCTCCCTCTCTGCCCTTTCCATGGCTTGCACTCTCTTTCTCTCTCAAATAAACAAATAAGTCTTTTTAAAAAAGTCAAATTTATATACCTAATATCCCAGTTCTGTTATAATCACTACTGATCATCATTTCCTAAAACCTTGCTAGCTACTTCATCTGAAGATGTTGATCTTTTCTTCTCATGAAATCTTGGGGGAGGGAGACGTACTCAAAAGAATACTCATGATAATATATTACTACTAATAACAAATTTTATTGACTTCTACTAAAAATAGGAATGTGTTAAACATTTTATATGTACTGTTTCACTTCAGCTTCAAATGTCTCTAGGAGTAGGTAATATGTCTCTCCCCATTGTATGGAAAGCAACTGAATCTTAGAGATTTTTGAATAATTTTCAAAGTCAGCTAGTTAGTAAACTGTAATGTGAGAAAGAAACCCAGGCCCTGCTCCACTCACTGCAGCTGCAAATACCTTCAGGAAGAGCTTCATCCTGATTCTTTCTCACTTAGGCTACATTTCTATTTTCTGAATGTTCAACTGTATCTTCTGATGCAGTTATTTCTTAAATTAGTAGTATTAATTATTCTTTAAATTTCCACACTGAGATTTTATTTCAAAATATGACAAATCCTTTAAAGCTTAGAGTCTTTTATCTTTATTTAACCCATAGTGAACTTTTAATTGCAAAATTTGTGTGGCTGTTACCCATCCTTGCTCTAAGTTCTTTCAAACTATATCAAGCTTTCCATATTCTGGTCCTCCGCCTCTCCAAAAAGCCTGTGGTGGTTAAGAAATTTTGAGACAAGAGCTATATAGAATTGATCAAAGTTTATTCATTCATTATCCCTTTCCCCCCCAAACTTTTAAATCAGCTTTTTAAAATCACACTTTATTTTTATCTTTTCATTGTGTAGCATTTATTTATTTATTTATTCATTTATTTATCTTTTATTATGTTATATTACTCACCATATAATACATCACTAGTTTTTGATGTAGTGATCCACGATTCATTGTTTTTGTATAACACCCAGTGCTCCATGCAGTATGTGGCCTCCTTAGTACCCATCACCGGGCTAAACCATCCCCCCACCCCCCTCCCCTCTAAAACCCTCAGTTTGTTTCTCAGAGTCCATAGTCTCTCATGGTTCATCTCCCCGTCCGATTCCCCACTCTTCATTTTCCTAATGGCCTCCATGTTATTCCTTATGTTCCACAAATAAGAGAAACCATATGATAATTGACTTTCTCTGCTTGACTTATTTCACTTAGCATAATCTCCTCCAGTCTCATCCATGTTGATGTAAAAGCTGAGTATTCATCCTTTCTGATGGCTGAGTAATATTCCATTGTATATATGGACCGCATCTTCTTTATCCATTCATCTGTTGAAGGGCATCTCGGCTCTTTCCACAGTTTGGCTATTACAGACATTGCTGCTATGAACATTGGGGTGCATATGGCCCTTCTATTCATTACATCTGTATCTTTGGGTTAAATACCCAGTAGTGCAATTGCTGGGTCATAGGGTAGCTCTGTTTTTAATTTTTTGAGGAACCTCCACACTGTTTTCCAAAGTGGCTGTACCAACTTGCATTTCCACCAACAGTGTAAGAGGGTTCCCCTTTCTCCACAACCTCTCCAGCTTTTTGAGGTAAAATTTAAAAAATATATAAAATGTACAAACTTTACAGGTACAGTTTAAGGAATTTTTTTTCTTTTTAAAAAGACTTTATTTTCTAGAGTAAATTTTAGGTTTATAAAAAAATGTACAGAAAGTACAGTGAATTCTCATACAATCTCCCCTACCCCTGACAAAATTTCTCTTACTATTAAGATCTTACATTAGTGTGGTACATTTGTTAAAACTGATGAACCAATTGGCTGAAATCTATAAATAATTTGGGTTTACTTTTTTGTGTTGTATAGTTGTAGGGGTTGACAAATACCATATATCCACCTTTACAATGTCATACAGAATGGATTTATTCTCCTAAAATTCTCCTGTGCTCTGCCTATTCATCCCTCCCTTCCCCCACTTCCGACAACCACTGATCTTTATACTATCTCTACAGTTTTGCCTTGCCAGGATGTCATAGTGTTGGAATCATACAACATATGGCTCTTCACACTGGATTCTTTGATTAACAATCTGGGTTTAAGGGTTTTTTTGTGTCTTCTCATTGCTTGATGGCTCATTTATTTTACCGTTGAATAATATTCCACTGCATGGATGTACCACTCAGTTTATCCAACCACATAGTCAAGAATATCCTACTTGCTTCCAATTTTTTGGTAATTACAAATAAAGCTGTTATAAATGAAGTTGTTTTCAATTCTATTGATTTCTGCTATGATTTTTTTCTTCTTTTTCTTCTGCATCTTTTGTATTTAGTTTGCTCTTCTATTTCTATTTTCTTATGGTAGAATCTTAGATCATTGAATTGTAGATCTTCTTTTCTAATATATGCAGTCAATGCCATAAATTTCCCTCTAAGCAGTGCTTTTATTATTTCCCACCAATTTTCATAAGCCATAATTTGTTACATTTAATTCAAGACATTTGTGATTTCTCTTAGAATCTCTTTTTTGAGCCATGTGTTATTTACAAGTATGTTTTTCAATCTCTAAATATTGGAGGGGGTTTCTAGCTATCTTTTTGTTATTAATTTCAAGCTTAATTCCATTTTAGTCTGAGAGCATTCTTCATATGATCAATATTCTTTTAATCTTTTAAGGTCTGTTTTACAGCCCAGTATCTGGTCTGTATTAGTACATGTTCCACTGGAGCTTTAGAAAAACATGCAATCTGCTCTTGTTGGATGAAGGTCTATAAGTGTCGATTAGATGCAGTTGATCCTTAGTATTTTTTTTTTTTTTAGTCATTTAATCTTTTTTTTTTATTCTTATGTTAATCCCCATACATTACATCGTTAGTTCTAGATGAAGTGTTCCATGATTCATTATTTGTGCACAACACCCAGTGCTCCATGCAGAACGTGCCCTCCTCAATACCCACCACCAGGCCAACCCATCCTCCCACCCCCCTCC
>NW_027713061.1:0-329 GCF_054177405.1 Leptonychotes weddellii | reverse complement strand
AGGACACTGCAGTTTATAGCAGCACAGACAGAAACAGAGACAGTGTGGCCTGGAGAGCTCACTGAAGAACAGACTGTAATCTCTCTGTTCTGAGGCAGAGGGTAGGAAATGGTCTCTTCTGCTCTGACTCTTGCAAGAGACGCAGAAAGCTGCCAGGGAAAGCTGCCAGAGAACAAAAGCCCCCCCAAAACAGTTTTCATGGAACCCTTCCCCCCGCCCACAGGGGGCAGGGCAACTCTGCCCAAACAGGGTTGCCAGAGTAACATTGCAGCAGGCCCCTCCCTCCCAAACTGGTAGAAAAAGAAACCAACATCCTTTTTTTTTTTTTT
>NW_027713060.1:0-329 GCF_054177405.1 Leptonychotes weddellii | reverse complement strand
GTTCTTTGAAAAATTTTTAAGTGATGAAAAAATTAAACAATATTAAAATAAAAATAAAATTTAATTCTAATAGCTAGCCTTTAAAAAAGACTAGGCAGCAATACTATAAAGGATATAGAGGAAGGGATGATTATGGTAAAACTGCTGAAAGGTCCTTGTGTATTTTTTAAAGTAGAAATATTGTTTAATTCAGTGCCTTATTAAGTAAGTTATGGATGTTGAATTTAAATGTAAGCACTTAAAGTTTAGAAATAGGCTATGTAACCAAAAGGAGTAATAAAGAAACTCAATTGATAAAATTCAGTGCAGATATGAAGAGGAAAAAAAGT
>NW_027713059.1:0-329 GCF_054177405.1 Leptonychotes weddellii | reverse complement strand
CACTTCTGAGCTGACTTCACAGAGAACTGAGTGGCTGCAGTGAAGGATGTTGCTGGCAAAGGGAACAATGTATGGCAACACAGATAGCATTAAAAAGCATGCCATGTTCTGAAATGTCAAGATAGTTAGAACCACAAAAATGATAGTTAAAATCAAAGAAGAAAGTCATGAAATAGTGAAATATACTTGAGTCTCAGGGTTCGAGTACATTCTCTTAGTCTTTCATCTCTGAGTAAAAGAATACGTGCAAACTGAGAATGACATAACTGGATAAAAAGAACAAGGTATAAAAAGTCTTTACTAATGGGTTAATCTCAAGGTTAAAGGCC
>NW_027713058.1:0-329 GCF_054177405.1 Leptonychotes weddellii | reverse complement strand
TCCATCCACATCATCACAAATGGCAAGATTTCATTCCTTTTGATGGCTGCATAATAGTCCATTGTGTATATATACCAAATCTTCTTTATCCATTCATCTGTCGATGGACATCTTGGCTCTTTCCATAGTTAGCTATTGTGGACATTGCTGCTATAATCATCGGGGTGTATGTACCCCTTCGGATCCCTACATTTGTATCTTTGGGGTAAATACCCAGTAGTGCAATTGCTGGATTGTATGGTAGCTCTATTTTCAACTTTTTCCAGAGTGGCTGCACCAGCTTGCATTCCCACCAACAGTGTAGGAGGGTTCCCCTTTCTCCACATCCC
>NW_027713057.1:0-329 GCF_054177405.1 Leptonychotes weddellii | reverse complement strand
TTTCATTACTGATTTTATTTATTTGGGCCCTCTATCTTTTTTTCTTGGTAAGTATAGCTAAGGATTTGTCAATTTGATTTATCTTTTTGTAGAAACAGCTCTTAGTTTCATTGATCTTTTCTATTGTTTTTTTATTCTCTATTTTATTTATTTCCATTCTAATATTTATTATTTTCTTCTTTCTGTAACTTTGGACTTATATGTTCTCCCCCAGCTCCAGGTCCTTTAAAGAGAAAAGTTAAATTGTTTATTTGATATTTCTCTTATTTCTTGAGTTAGGCCTTTATTGCTATGAGCTTTCCTCTTAAAACTGCATTTGCTGTGTCCCA
>NW_027713056.1:0-329 GCF_054177405.1 Leptonychotes weddellii | reverse complement strand
AAGTAGCTCCAACATCGAGAGATATGGTGTGAGCTGGTACCAACAGCTCCCAGGAAAAGCCCCCAGAACCATCATCTACAGTAATAGCAACCGACCATCAGGGGTCCCGAATAGATTCTCTGGCTCCAGGTCTGGCAGCTCAGGCACCCTGACCATCACTGGGCTCCAGGCTGAGGACGAGGCTGAGTATTACTGCTCAACATCAGACAGCAGTGCCAGTGCTCACACAGTGCTCCCGGCCTGTGGGGAAGTGAGACAAAAACCTGCTCTCCCTCAGCAAGGGGTCTCCCTGGGCAGCTCCCCCTCCTTGGCCAAGTCAGCTCCTTCCT
>NW_027713055.1:0-329 GCF_054177405.1 Leptonychotes weddellii | reverse complement strand
TGGAGGAAACTAGTCTCAACACCAGAGGTTTTCAGTCCCATGGTCTGGTGAAGATGTTGGGTCCCATTCAGAGCTGGCCTCAGTGCGCTGCTCTGGGACGTCCGTGTTCTCCAAACTGATTGCCAAGCCCCCCTGCTCTGCTGAGTCTGAGAAGCAGTCCCGAATCTGCTGCACTTTTTCTCTTGTGGGCTCCCAGGGAGTGGAAATCAGCCCAGGGCAGCTTCACGAATGACGATCTCAGGGATTCTTCTGAGTGAGGCAGAGATTTCTGAGTAGATTAGGAAATTTTTATAAAATCTCTTCTCCTTCCTCATTAGCACCACCACCAC
>NW_027713054.1:0-329 GCF_054177405.1 Leptonychotes weddellii | reverse complement strand
TGATCATGCCCTGATTATTGTTGCTTTCATTGTTATAATTACTATCATTTACCCGGCTATAAGGCCAATCTGAATCTAGTTTACTTCTATAATGAATTTTCTGATCTTGGATTTGTAATTTAAAAAGAACAAACAATGAAAAAAATAAAGCTGGATAAAGAAAAGCATTTTTAAGTAAAAGTGGTGAAAGAATTAGAGCAAGCCATCCTTTATTTGCTTTGAAAACTAGTTGGTTAATCATATTTTTGATATATGTTAAATGTTTAATACAGTTCTACAACTATATTAGATATATAATGACTCAAAAACCAGTACTGATGCAAATTTTC
>NW_027713053.1:0-329 GCF_054177405.1 Leptonychotes weddellii | reverse complement strand
TATTATCGTCACAAATTGCATCTCAATACATTTTTTGCCAATAACATAGATTTCTATTTTATTTATTTATTTATTATTTTTTAATTTTTTTAAGATTTTACCTATTCATTTGACAGAGAGATAGAGAGCACAAGTAGGCAGAGTGGCAGGCAGAGGGAGAGGGAGAAGCAGACTCTCCACTGAGCAGGGAGCCGGCCGTGGGGCTTGATCCCAGGACCCCAGGATCACGACCTGAGCCGAAGGCAGCCGCCCAACCGACTGAGCCACACAGGCACCCCTATTTATTTATTTTTTTAAAAGATTTTATTTATTTATTTGACAGAGCAAGA
>NW_027713052.1:0-329 GCF_054177405.1 Leptonychotes weddellii | reverse complement strand
AAAAAAAAAACTGCAAGGACTAGGGATGGGTCCTTCCTAAATACTCTGGTTATGTGAGAATTAATTTGATTGTTTTTGAAGATTTACTTATTTTATTCAAGAGAGCGCACGTGTGCAAGTGCACAGTTGGGGGGAGGGGCAGAGGGAGAGAATCTCAAGCAGACTCGCTGCTGAGTGTGGAGCCTAACACAGGGGTCAATCCCATGACCAATGAGGTCATGACCTGAGCCTTTATTCATTTTGACAGAGAGACAGAGAGAGGAACACAAGCAGAGGGAGTGGGAGAGACAGAAGCAGGCTTCCCGATGAACAAGGAGCCGGATGCAGGA
>NW_027713051.1:0-5737 GCF_054177405.1 Leptonychotes weddellii | reverse complement strand
TATATATATATATATATATATATATATATAAAATAAACAGAGGGAAGGGAGATAGGGGGATAGGCAAAATGGGTGAAGGGGAGTGGGAAGTGTGGGCTTCCGGTTACTAAATGAATAAGTCATAGGAATATAGAGATATAGTCAATGGTATTGTAATAGCATTGTATGGTAACAGATGATAGCTACACATGTGGTGAGTATAGCATAACAAAATTGTTGAATCACTGTTTTGTACACCTGAAACTGATGTAACTTTGTGTGTCAATCATACTTCATTTTTTTAAAAAGATTTATTTATTTGAGAGAGAGAGTGGAGGGAGAGAGAGAATCCCAAGTAGACTGCCTGCTGAACACGGAGCCTAGTGCAGGGCTCGGTCTCGTGACCCAAGCTCACAACCCGAGCCAAAACCAAGAATTGGACACTCAACCAGCTGAGCCACCCAGATGCCTCAATTATACTTCAGTTTTTTAAAAAAGCCTAGATAGCCACTTTTGCCACTGGTTACTTATTTCTGGCAGGAGAGTAAAGCTTTACAGATCCAAGGGTAGGTATCAAAGAGTAAGTGAACTGAAGCATCAGGCTAAATAGGAATAACAGGAGATCAGAATTGGAATGGACCTAGAAACCTAATGTCCAAAGTCCTTATTTCATGGTGGTGAGAACTAAAGAGCATACAGAGAGAAGCCAATATTCCAAATTTTGATAGGTCTTTCCAGATTTGGAACATGCAGTCACGGCTTCTCTTTGATTATTTGAAAATCTATTAACAATGCTATCTATAACCTTTCCAGGTTGAGCACAAATACCAACTTTCTTTTTCACTAAAGGCTTCTGTGATCTTTCCCAACTCTCACAAAACATTTTGAATATGATGGAACTTTCAGTGATTTTAATATATTATATTATATTACATTTTATTACATTACAAATATATATATTATGTATTTGCCAGCCTAGAACAAAAACACATCATCCTGTTTGGCTTTATAATTTTAAGCTGACAAATGCCCAGCACTTTATGTATTAAGCATTGGAATGTTGTACTTGTATGTTCATAACTACCTTTGATGTAAGCATTTCCATTTCCATTTTACAAGTAGAAACTGACTCTCAGAAAGGTTCAAGATCACACAGCAAGTAGAGGTGTCAGCACTCAAACCTGAGTTCTTCTAACGCCAATATTGGTTTACTTTATCATAATCTATACTTGTTTATACAATAATGGTGAAATCACTGGGCATTAATATTTCATATATATGCATATATACATGTATACACAGGAACAAGCATTATATACATATAAGTAATTATATACAATTGACTTTTAGTATTTATATATAGAAAAATGATTTATTAATGTAAATACCTTGTATTATTTTGTTTCATCTTTGCACATACTCTTTAGTTTTAAACAGGATATATGGGAGTCTTTTGGATGTCCAGCATCTCTCCTTCCTTCCTAGACTTAGTTAGGGAGGACACCCAGCTTATGAAGCAGAGCCTCCCTTATACTATTGCAGCTAAAATGTCCAAATGCAAGCTTTCCCAGCTTACTTTTCAGCCAGTGGGTGGCAGACTGATTTTAGGTGTCATTTCTAGTGTTACAGTCACTGTCCTGGATTGCCAACATTCTAGAAGTCCTAGAAGACTCCTAATATTCTCCTAATAAATCATGTTCCATCTAAATTAACCAAAAAGCTTTCTGTGGTATGTACTTCAGGACTCCAAGTGCATAGTATAGTAGAAAGAGTTAGGAAAGATTCTGATGTCTGAAAGTGACTTTTCTTTCTGAATCTCAGCTTTTTAAACTATGGAAATTGGGATAATAATAATTAGCTCACAAGGTAATAGTGAGAATTAAGTGGTGCTATAATTGTCAAGTTGGAAGTGCTATATCTGCTAACAGAAATAGATTTGCATACAGTCCCTATAATTCTTGAAAAAAATCAGAATAGGAGAGTCTTCACAAATTTGCAGGGAAAATAAAAATTAAACTCTGACTTTATTTTGTAAGCAATGGGTTACAAATCTATTTCTTCCTGACAAAATCTGCTTTTGGTAAATGATCTTCCTTGGAAGATAATCTCCCATCGTTAAAGTAATTTTCTCTACTCCTAAAGTAGTGAATAGAATCCTAGGGTAGAAATCAGCATTAAGGAGCATGTATTGTACAGAAGTTCTGTTATGAGAAATTTTGTTATTTCAATCAAGCCCTAAATCTGCTACAAACTTGCTGAAAATGCCCATTTATGAGATCCAAAGAGGTAAAAATCTATGAGCTGAAGTTTTTTTTTTTTTTTTTAAAGATTTTATTTATTTACTTGAGAGAGAGAAAAAGCACAAGAGGGGGGAGCGGGAGAGGGAGAAGCAGACTCCCTGCCGAGCAGGGAGCCCGATGCGGGACTCGATCCCGGGACTCCAGGATCATGACCTGAGCCGAAGGCAGTCACTTAACCAACTGAGCCACCCAGGCGCCCTATGAGCTGAAGTTTTAAAATCTGGCACGCAAGACTATTGGAAGCCATGTCTTTTAATTTCAAATCCAAAACACTTTCTACCTTTCCTTACAATAACAAAATACTCCTTTTCCTCCCACCTCTTTCTCTGTGTGAGAGGTGAAGATATCAAGCTTGTCAAATTCCTGAGAAATTAAAAAAAAGAAATGGGTGTTATTTCACTGATCTTTGAAATGCAGTGTACATTTATCAGTTTGTTGTTGTTCCTATTTAGTAGTGCAGTAAATTCAACCTAAGTCAATGGGGAAAGGGGAAATTTATTTTAATTTTAAGTGACCCTCCGGTAGAAATGTTTTTGATACCTGGAGTTTTCCTCCTTTACTATAACTTTTTACATTTTCTTGACACTGTATTCGGCTTATATAAACACCATTTTACTCCCAACAGCTAAGCAGATTAGCTTGAATTTCAACTCATCCAATATCTAGCTGTGTAAGCCTGGGCAAATCATTTAAACTTTCTGTGCATTGGTATCCTCATCTGTAAAATGGGGATAATGTCAGCACAGACTTCACAGGGCTGTTATAAGAATTAAATACTAGAAACATTTCTATATTGTGCAAAATGCCTAGAAGGCACACAGTGCTCAAATCATATTAACTTGTGTTTCTAAAAAGAAAATATTAACTGCTTTAAACAAATATATAAATATAGTATTAAATATATTATAAATGTATTAAGTACATAATTTATATGTATTAAATATATTGACATATTTGGTAAATTGATCATATTTATTATATATAAACATATCTTGTAGAAGGCAATATATATTTAAAGGTAAGATTTATATAAATATATATTTTATAAAAGGTAAAATATATAAATAAAGGTAAGATATAGATAGGTAAATAGAGAGATATATATGGCACCCATGACATCTTTCTAGGGTCCACAATAAATTTTCTTCTCTGAGTCACAAAGTTTGACTTTGGGATAGGGCTGTCTGATTCCTTGGCCCCAACCACACCTACCATATTGGAATTCCTGGGATAAGTCCTGGCAATTTGCATTTTTCGAAAGGACCTGGCGATTGTTATACACACTTAAGTTTGCCATCTTGAGATCTTTTCCTTGTCCTTGCTCTGCCAGTTGCCTTAAGCAAGTCAAATAACCCTTCCGTGTCTTAGGATTTGATGGGAAAAAGCTTTGGTCTTGGAGACAGACCCACAGCCTGTAGCTGAATCTACCAATTTCTCATTGTATGCTGTTGAGAAGAGCACATGGACAAATTTAGTCTCCTTTTTATCATATGTAAAATGGAAATATTAATGCCTGTTCAGCCTAACATGCAGGTGTTATGAAGATAAAATTAGATAATAGAAGTGGGTAAAATTTGCAAACTCTAAGGGCTATAGAGATGAGAATGTTTTTCTTTACTGTAAAATAAAAGATAAAGATTTCACAGGTGTGATGTGAGGGCAAATGAGATTATTTTGAAAGTGTTTTGAATTTTTTCAAAGTGAGGTGTTTGTAAAAGGAGAATATAACTTGGATGATACCTATAATCCTTTTAGGTTTATTATTTTAAATTGGACAAGGGCAATAGTTTATAAAGGCTTAGAATTCTCTAATGAAAAATATTATAAATATCTTTATGTTTCCCTTTAATTATGTTCATAATTACTAACTACATAATAGTAAAAATAAATGGTAGTTTTTTTTTTTTTGGTATAATTGCCTGTTAATGGACTGCAGTTTTTATGCACTGAAATATAGGACAACCTATACATTATTATGATTAATAATAGCCTGTGCTGATTGAATGATAAATCCTATTTGCAGATTATTCTACCCCAAATACTGCCTGAGCTTGGCACAGGACTAGAGGATTATGGGTTCATTTATCAGAATGAGATCCAGCCCAGCAACTAACTCTAATGATCTGTTGAACTAAAAAGGATTTTCCCTTCCATTGTTCTGGTGAATAAGCCAGGTTAGGTAAATATTTCTCTATATCTATTGTTTATACCAGGAACTGAACTCTTAATTCACAAAAATGCACAAAAAATAGGAGTTGATGTTCTTGCTACCTGAATATCATTGCCTGGACCTCTAATTCAATACCTTTTTTCTCATTAATAGTTTCTTATATGAAAACATATTGAAATGATATTTTAGATATATTAGGTTATTAAAATTCATTTTATCAGTTTCTTTTTATTGTTTTTTTATGAAGTATAGTTAAGAATACAATATTATATTGGTTTCATGTGTACAACATCATGATTTGACAATTCTACACATAAAGAAATGCTCACCATGTTAAGTGTGGTCACAGTCTGTCACCATACAATGTTACTACAATAATATTAACTATATTCCTTGTGCTATACTTTTCATTTCCATGACTTTTTCATTTATACCTGGAAGTTTGTACCTCTTAATCCCCTTCACCTCTTTCACCCATTACTCTCCCCCTCCCCTCTGGCAACCTCCAGTTTGTCTCTGTATCTGTGGGTCTATTTTTGGGTTTTGTTTGTTTATATTTTAGATTCCATATGGTATTTGTCTTTCTCTGACTGATTTCAATTAGCATGATACCTTTTGCTGATGCTAATGGTGAGGGATCCCATGACTACAAGGGAATTCAGAGTAAGGAAATCTTATGTCATGCTCAGAATGTATCTGACTGTGGTTGGGAAACTAAATTTAGGCATTAGGAATGAAAGTTAATAGCATAACACTTGTCACTTATTTCATGCTTCAATTTTTTTTTATTTTGTTTTTCTTACTCTGAATTCTCTTTCCCTTCCCATCCCCTCCCTATTCTTTTTTTGTTTCCATTTCCTTTTTTAAAAATTTTTTTATTGTTATGTTAATCACCATACATTACATCATTAGTTTTTGATGTAGTGCTCCATGATTCATTGTGCATAAAACCCAGTGCTCCATGCAGAATGTGCCCTCTTTAATGCCCATCACCAGGCTCACACATCCTCCCACCCCCCTCCCCTCTAGAACCCTCAGTTTGTTTTTCAGAGTCCATCGTCTCACATGGTTCGTCTCCCCCTCTGAATCCCCCCCTTCATTCTTCCCCTCCTGCTATCTTCTTTTTTTTTTAACATATACTGTATTACTTCTTTTAGAGGTATAGATCAGTGATTCAACAGTCTTGCACAGTTCACAGTGCTCACCATAGCACATACCCTTCCCAATGTCTATCACCCAGCCACCCCATCCCTCCCACCCCCCCACCACTCCAGCAACCCTCAGTTTG
>NW_027713050.1:0-329 GCF_054177405.1 Leptonychotes weddellii | reverse complement strand
TTTCCTGAGATTAAGGATTCCTCATATCAATGAGATCATATGATACATGTCTTTCTCTGATTGACTTATTTCGCTTAGCATAATACCCTCTAGTTCCATCCACATTGTTGCAAATGGCAAGATTTTGGGTTTTTTTTTTGATGCCTGCATAATATTCCATTGTATATGTATTTAGGTCTCTTTTCTATCAAGAATTGATTATGACTTAATGGCATGATGTAGTTATTTTATATATTTTATATGGAAAATCACTTACCCCAATAACATTATTTTTATTTTAGTGCCATATAAAATACTAAGTTTCTATATTAGTGTGAGTCTATATTCAA
>NW_027713049.1:0-329 GCF_054177405.1 Leptonychotes weddellii | reverse complement strand
GAGGTCCCAGCCATGTGAAACTCACCCCATGGGTTTTGTGAAGTCCAATTATCACTCTATAATGGTTATCTACACAATATTTTCTTTTTTAAAAAAGATTTATTTATTCATTTGAGAGAGTAAGCAGGGGGGAGGGGCAGAGGGAGAGAGAAAATCCTAAGCAGGCTCCCTGCCCAGCGCGGAACCCTACATAAGGCTCGATCTCACGACCCTGAGATCACCACCTGAGCTGAAACCAAGAGTCAGACGCTTAACCGACTGAGCCACCCAGGTGCCCCTCACAATATTTTCTTTAAATAAATTAATTTGTTTTACTTAGATACTTCTTT
>NW_027713048.1:0-329 GCF_054177405.1 Leptonychotes weddellii | reverse complement strand
GGTGCCCCTAAAAACTAGTTTTCTTTCTTTCTTTCTTTCTTTCTTTCTTTCTTTCTTTCTTTCTTTTTTTAATTCATGATGGAAGAAAAGAGAGAGAGTTTGGTGTGAGAAAAATGATTTATTCTGACAACATTTTCAATTCAATCCAAGGGAGCATGTTTTCTGAAAGCAATGGCAGAAAGGCCGTGGATCTGGAGAACACGGGTGTGTGCTGTCTGAGGTCTTAGGTCGGGAACCGGAGATGCAATTTGAAGGCAAGAATTAAATGCCTTTCAAGGCATCTTTCAAAGTCAGAATCCATGCTTTCATGGACTAACAGCTCTGATTCT
>NW_027713047.1:0-329 GCF_054177405.1 Leptonychotes weddellii | reverse complement strand
GGGCTCTGGGTCTGGAAAGGAAGAACTTCTTTTCTGGAGGCCAAATGCTGAGGTCTGAGGGGAAATCAGGCATTAATGAGGACAGAGCTTTTTTCAAGTCTGACCGTTACCTCCATTCCACAGGGGTTTTTCTAGAGGCTGACAGCATGTAGGGTTTTGTCAGAGTAGGAGAGAAAGACTTAGGGTGAGTGCTTCGACCCGGATATGTCTAGTGAGGTGTATCCTTGGGCAGGTGGTCCTGAACGTGCAGTCAAACATGGACTCATGAAGGAAAAGGCCACCCCCACCCCCTCCTCTCTCCTGTTCTCCTCCATCCTGATTACAAGAAA
>NW_027713046.1:0-329 GCF_054177405.1 Leptonychotes weddellii | reverse complement strand
AAAAAAAATAAAAGTAAACTGTTTTTAAATTAATTTATTTTTAAATGGAATATATTTGAAATATGAAAGTAAATTGAAGGTGTACAGCATGTTACCCTGATACACTTCTCTATGGTAAGAGGAGTGCGGTCGTAGTGACGATAGTGTTAGCGGTTGGATTGGGAGCAGAGTTTTAAAAAAACTCTTAGGAATGACAAAGGAGGAATGAAATAGTTACTTTTGGTATGTTGCTGAGGAAATTTCCATAATTAGGTCTAAAAATTGGAGTGAAAATTTTTATGATTCAATTGTATTAACATGAAGTTCAGGGGCGCCTGGGTGGCTCAGTC
>NW_027713045.1:0-329 GCF_054177405.1 Leptonychotes weddellii | reverse complement strand
GTCTCTCCTCAGCCCCCTGCCCGAACTCTCCTGTGCTCCCTCCCTGTCCAAGTCTGAGGGGACTTCGGGGTCTCATTCCTGCACTGCAGTCAAGGGGTGGGGAGGTCGGGTTCCCCATGGACAGCCCAGCAGTGGTGTCCTGCAGAGCCAGGCCAGGCAAGACCTCAACTCTCCTAACGTCTTGGGGCCTAATCTGGAGTTGGGGGTAAAGCCTGAACACCACCTGCTCCCTCAGGCCCAGAGAGATCCTGTGCCATGTCAGTGAATGACACCCCTCTCCCAATTCTTCCAGGTAAGAAGGTTCTTGAAATACCCAGGAGGCCTAGTCT
>NW_027713044.1:0-329 GCF_054177405.1 Leptonychotes weddellii | reverse complement strand
TGTGTTTTTACTGCGGCGAGATTGCTGAGTCACAGGTGTGTGTCTTTAAGGGAAAGAAGTGGTTTAAAACAATACACCTGAACCCACAGATCATCCTTCCGTCGTAACGAGGGTGTAATTTGTAACAGCATTTTCTTTTTTTTTTTTTAAAGATTTTATTTATTTATTTGACAGAGAGAGAGACACAGCGAGAGATGGAACACAAGCAGGGGGAGTGGGAGAGGGAGAAGCAGGCTTCCCGCCGAGCAGGGAGCCCGATGCGGGGCTCGACCCCAGGACCCCGGGACCATGACCTGAGCCGAAGGCAGAGGCCCAACCAACTGAGCCAC
>NW_027713043.1:0-329 GCF_054177405.1 Leptonychotes weddellii | reverse complement strand
ACCTGAGCAGAAATCAAGAGTCAGAGTCTCAACTGACTGAGCCACCCAGGCGCCCCCAATGTGATTTAAATCACACAGGAATAGTAAAAAAATATCTGATGAATGAATAAAACCCCAATCTGTGACTTGGGACTCAGGATTCAATAACTTGGCTGATCCTCTGTTGACGCTGGATGGAAGTAACGGAGAAAGCACATGCCCATCCTAGAGTGTAAGTAGGCGGCTTTAGCTGCCCAACATCCCTCTCCACTTGTGCCTGCCACCCCCTCTACAGTCTCTGTTCACACGGTTTCACTGGGGCTGACCCCACCCTGCAGCTCCAGGGGAGG
>NW_027713042.1:0-329 GCF_054177405.1 Leptonychotes weddellii | reverse complement strand
TGCTTAAACACACAGGGCACTGTGCTTACAGAGGCTCTGACCTGCCTGAGCTTGTCTCCTGGGACCTGTGGCTATTACCCTCTTCCTCTGCCTGTACCCTGCTTCTCCATTTGTCTGCTCACTTTTCCTGAACTATGCCTGCCAGCCCTCCTCCCTTGATTCTGTGTTCCCTACCAATTCCCCCACCTTCTCTTTCTCTAGACTGTAAACTCCTCGAGAGAGAAGATATCCTCATCTGATATAAAAGATCCTTGGTTTGCCCAAGAATCAGGCTAGAAGGTCTGTTGCAAAAATAAATGAGCAGTGGCTCTTTTTATTGGAAAAAAAAA
>NW_027713041.1:0-5737 GCF_054177405.1 Leptonychotes weddellii | reverse complement strand
CCTCTTACTTTTCTAAATGGTAGAACTGCAGGAAGTGCTTCATCCTAAGGTGACTCATGCTTTCCCTGAAGCTCTTAGGCAGAAGGTCCATTATCCTCAGAAATCAGTTTATGCTGACTCCCTAATACCATACTTAGGGAAGAAATGCCACGTGTGGGGGCGCCTGGGTGGCTCAGTCGTTAAGCGTCTGCCTTCGGCTCAGGTCATGATCCCAGGGTCCTGGGATCGAGCCCCGCATTGGGCTCCCTGCTCCACGGGAGGCCTGCTTCTCCCTCTCCCACTCCCCCTGCTTATGTTCCCTCTCTCGCTATCTCTCTCTCTGTTAAATAAATAAATAAAATCTTTAAAAAAAAAAAAAAGAAATGGCACGTGTACATACGTGTGTGTGTACGTGTGTGTGTGTGTTTGGGGTGGATGGATGATTCAGTTAGCCACTATTCTGGAAATGTAGTTAATCAGCCAAGTGAAATTATTAATTAACTTTATTTTGGTAAGGTCTCTGAAGAAATAAAGTTTAATATCAATTGTCATTAATTGCAGTAACAAATGTTTCTCTATACCTTATGTTCTAACATGCATCAATAATATAAAATATAACCCGTTTATTTATTTTTTTTAAACATTTATTTATTTATTTGTCAGAATGAGAGAGAGGGAGAGAGAAAGAGAGCACAAGCAGGGGGATCAGCAGGCAAAGGGAGAAGCAGGTTCCCTGCTGAGCAAGGAGCCCGATGTGGGACTTGATCCCAGGACCCTGGGATCATGACCTGAGCCAAAGGCAGATGCCCAACCGACTGAGCCACCCAGGCATCCCTATAACCCACCTTTAAATATTAAAGAGGTGTCCAAGAATTTATTTCCCTGCTGGGGCTCCATTTTATTTGAAACTATCAGTCCATTTTTCCTATGTCTTCAGGAAACCATTTGTTGGTACTGACTAAAGGGAATCTGTTCATGGATGATCAAATGACTGTTTTAATTCCATTTCAAGTTTTATGAAGGAAGTCTTAACCAACTGAGCCACCCAGGCGCCCCTTTTATGAAGGAAGTCTTAACAAATTTTGCACTACCCCAAGAGGAAGAAAGAGGAAAGGATAATTGTCTTTGATCTCAGGGGGTGGGGTGGGGGGGAGGAAGGCAAAGAAGCAAAAGAAAACTGTCGGTTTTCTTTTAGAATCACTGTAACACAAAAACACATTTTGGCTAAAAAGTAAAATAATTCTCAAATATTTGAGAAGGTAGTATCAAAGTGTAATAACTGCCACAAAAGAGCTGATCCTGGGAAAATCATTATGGAAGTGAAGTTCATCTTCATACCACCTACCTCCTCTCAATCCCCATCCTAGAGCCTCCCCCTCTCTACTTCTCCCAGGCACTCTATGCAGATCCAGGCAAGAGAACGGCAGTATGCCTTTCATACTATTTCTGTTTTCAGGATTCACACCTCTTGGATATTTGTATTTTAAAAGGGCCCACATCTCAATGTGATACACTACATTAATGATAGAAAGGACAAGAACCATATGATCCTCTCAACAGATGCAGAAAAAGCATTTGACAAAGTACAGCATCCTTTCTTGATTAAACTTTTCACAGTGTAGGGATAGAGATAGAGATCATAAAAGCCATATATGAAAAGCCCACAGTGAATATCATTCTGAGAGTTTTTCCCCTAAGGTCAGGAGTATGACAGGGATGTGATCATCCATCCACCCCAAACGGGGATGTCTACTATCACCAATGCTGTTCAACATAGTACTATAAGTCCTAGCCTCAGCAATCAGACAACAAAAAGAAATAAAAGGCATCCAAGTTGGCAAAGAAGTCAAACTCTCACTCTTTGCAGATAACATGATACTTTATGTGGAAAACCCAAAGACCCCACCCCAAAATTTCTAGAACTCATACAGGAATTCAGCAATGTGGCAGGATATAAAATCAATGCACAGAAATCAGCTGTATTTCTATACACTGACAATGATACAGAAGAAAGAGAAATTAAGGAATCAACCCCGTTTATAATTGACCCAAAAGCCATAAGTTACCTAGGAATAAACCTAACCAAAGAGGAAACGGGTCTGTACTCTCAAAACTATAGAACACTCATGAAAGAAATTGAGGAAGACACAAAGAAATGGATAAATGTTCCATGCTCATGGATTGGAAAAACAAATACGGTGAAAATGTCTATGCTACCTAGACAATGCAATCCTTACCAAAATACCATCAACTTTTTTCACAGAGCTGGAACAAACAATCCTAAAATTTGTATGGAACCAGAAAAGACCCCTAATAGCCAAAGGAGTGTTGAAAAAGAAAACAAAGCTGGTGGCATCACAATTCCGGACTTCCAGCTCTATTACAAAGCTGTCATCATCAAGACAGTATGGTATTGGCACAAAAACAGACACATAGATCAGTGGAACAGAACAGAGAGCCCAGAAATGGACCCTCAAATCTATGGTCAACTAATCTTCGAAAGCAGAAAAGAATGTCCAATGGAAAAAAGTCTCTTTAACAAATGGTGTTGGGAAAATTGGACAGCCACATGCAGAAGAATGAAACTGGACCAATTCCTTACACCACACACAAAAATAGACTCAAATGGATGAAAGACCTAAATGTGAGACAGGAATCCATCAAAATCCTAGAGAAGAACACAGGCAGCAACCTCTGTGACCTTGGCCGCAGCAACTTCTCACTAGACACGTCTCCAAAGGCAAGGGAAACAAAGGCGAAAATGAACTATTGGGACTTTATCAAGATAAAAAGCTTTTTCACAGCAAAGGAAACAGTCAACAAAACCAAAGGACAACCTACAGAATGGGAGAAGATATTTGCTAATGTTTTACCAGATAAAGGGCTAGTATCCAAATCTATAAAGAACTTATCAAACATATCAAACTCAAAAGAATAATCCAATCGAGCAATGGGCAGAAAACATGAACAGACATTTCTCCAAAGAACACCTACAAATGGCCAACAGACACATGAGAAAATGCTCAACATCACTTGGCATCAGGAAAATACAAACCAAAACCACAATGAGACACCACCTCACACCTGTCAGAATGGCTAAAATTAACCAGTAAGGAAATGACAGATGTTGGCAAGGATGCGGAGAAAGGAGAACCCTCCTACACTGTTGGTGGGAATGCAAACTGGTGCAGCCACTCTGGAAAACAGTATGGAGGTTCCTCAAAAAGTTAAAAATAGAACTACCCTATAACCTGCAATTGCACTATTAGGGATTTACCTCAAAGATACAAATGTAGTGATCCAAAGGGGCACCTGCACCCCAATGTTTGTAGCAGCAATGTCTACAATAGTCAAACAATGGAAAGAGCCTAGATGTCCAACCCAATGAATAGGTAAAAAAGATGTGATATATATATACACAATGGAATACTACTCAGCCACCAAAAAGTAAAATCCTGCCATTTGCAACAACGTGGATGGAACTAGAAAGTATTATGTTAAGCAAAATAAGTCAATCAGAGAAAGACAATTATCATATAATCTCACTCATATGCGGAATTTAAGAAACAAAACAGATGAACATAGGGGAAGAGAGGAAAAAATGAAGCAAGACAAAATCAGAGAGGGAGACAAACCATTAGAGACTCCTAATCATAGGAAACAAACTGATGGTTGCTGGAGGGGAGGAGGGTGAGGGGATGGGGTGACTGGGTGATGGACATGAAGGAGAGCATGTGATATAATGAGCACTGGGTATTATATAAGACTGATGAATCCTTGACCTCTACCTCTGAAACTAGTAATACATTATATGTTAGTTAATTGAATTTAAATTAAAAAAATTCAAAAACAAACAAAAAAAGGGCCCACATCTCCAACCATCTCTTGAGTAGAAGCAGGGCTCATAGGAAGTTTAAGTTAAGATACCCTGGGAATGATTAATTGACTCAATGAGGCTGGCTGTCCAGATCAACAATTTTCATCACCTTTTTTTTTTTTTTAAGATTTATTTATTTATTTTAGAGAGAGAATATGTGAATGGGAGGAGGGGCAGAGGGAGAGGGAGACATGCAGACTCCCCACTGAGCAGGGAACATGACCCGGGGCTTGATCCCAGGATCCTGAGATCATGACCTGAGCCCAAATCAAGAGTCGGATGTTTAACTGACTGAGCCACCCAGGCACCCCAATAATTTCCATCACTTTCTATACTCCTACCTCAACCTTCAGTATCTTGATATTCCTAATCATGGTGGTAGGGGGAATTGTTTTAGAAAGTGTGTAGGGTGAGGGGTAACCATAGAGAAAAGTTAATACTAAATCCAAAGTAGTGAATTTATAAGGGTGGAAATTCAGAGAGTGAGTCATCTGAATGGGAAGTATGTTTGCACAAGAGAGCTGTCAATGTTCCTTCAGTCACTGCCCAAAATGGCAGTCTGTTTGTCATCTGCAAAATCCAGTCCTGAGCATTCACAAAAATAAACTGTCATTGCCATTCTTAGGATTTTCATACCACAACTGTATTCCAGAAAGGCATTTTTTTTTCCTGTGGAAGTGGACAATTTTTGCTGCACAAGAATGAGACTTGGCATAAATTCATAAAGACAGCTAGGTAATACTGTGTGTGCTCTTTTGAGTTCAGGGCAACCTGTTTCCAATGAAAGGAATGTGGTTTCCCTCGTGTCTTTGTTGTAAATGTAGAAAATAACGTACAAGGAACCATAAGACCAGGTTCTAGTCCTGGTTCTGGCACTTACTGGCCTTGAGGCTAATCAAATCACCTAATCTCCTATAACCCTGGTTTTACATCCATAGATAGAGAAAAATAGTTGACTTTCTTACTTCATGGGGTTGTGAAAGAATATATGTAAAAGGCTTTATAAATCACATATGGCTATGCAAGTCCTAGAATCTCCACATTGGAAAGGTCTTTAGAGAAAATTAGCACTACTACTTATTTTATACATAAGAAAAATGAGGTTCTGAAAGGTTAAGTAACTTGATCTAGATCAGTGATTCTTACTCCAGGCTGCCTATTACAATTACCTGAAAAGCTTTTTAAAATATTGCCACCTGGTCTTCAATCAAGACTATTAGATCAGAAGGTATGGGGCTGTGGTCAACTAGGCATTAGTAGTTTTTAAAAGCTCCCTAAGTGATTCAAATGTGTAGGCAGGATTGAAGACCACTCCCAGATCTTGTAACTTATCAAGAGTGGAATCAGGACTTAGCTTGGCCTCCTGTTTCCCATCCAGAGATCACTCTGCCACATCAGGATGATGCCTAATAGCCAAGAGACTGCAGGAATGAGAGGAATCAGTGATGCCCAGTGGAAGTCAGCAGCAGGATTCCCTGTATAGTAGTCCAGCTGCTTGGGTAGGAAGTATGAGTCATCTGTGTCTAGCGGCTCTGTCATTCTGTCTGAGGCAGGAAAAGACCTAGTTTTCTGGCATTTCTTCCCTGACGACCAACCATTCCTAGCCCCCTAGCCACACCAGCAGTCGCAGAATTAGTCAGTAGAAATGTTCACATTTACTAATGCAGCAAAAAACTCCTGTCATTGAGAAGTGACTATAAATTCAAGAGTTCCCTCAAGACAAGAAGAGGTAGAGGTTTCTATGGTAAGTTTTTTTTTTTATTCTTATGTTAATCCCCATACATTACATCATTAGTTTTAGATGTAGTGTTCCATGATTCATTGTTTGTGCATAACACCCAGTGCTCCATGCAGAATGTGCCCTCCTCAATACCCACCACC
>NW_027713040.1:0-329 GCF_054177405.1 Leptonychotes weddellii | reverse complement strand
TTAGACTCAAGTTTTACAGGCTTTAGAGGAGAGACCACCTTGTCCAACAATATCATTTTACAGAGAATAGGTTCTAGAAGAATTAAATGATAGCCCAAGAAGCTAATTATTGGCAACCTCCAGAGCTACAACCTGAATCACCTTACTGCCAATACATTATTGCATGCTAGAACTCTGATAAAATGCTTATTTTTGTCAACGGCACTTAAATTCACTTTTTCAAAACCCAGGTTCTAAGTATCAATCACCTAGATACAAGAAATCAAGTCCTATACACATAGATCAATGGAACAGAATAGAGAGCCCAGAAATGGACCCTCAACTCTATG
>NW_027713039.1:0-329 GCF_054177405.1 Leptonychotes weddellii | reverse complement strand
TCTATGCCAGCCATAAGTCATACACTATTATTTTAAGAGTAGATTTTTATTTAAAGAGTCAAAAGTAATTGCCTCAAGAATTTCAACTTAACCTTTATTCTGAGGTAGGATTTGAAAAAATTTAGTGAAATCTTCTTGGTTAAAAAAAAAAAGTTGAAAATGAAGAACTCAAATATTTGGGCTACAAACCTATCTTTCCATGGGCATTATACTTCTGCCTATTTCTTCTCTCTTACAGATTTTATGTTAATGTAATTATAGGTTATAATTCAAACTTCTTATAGGAATAAAAATATATAATTTTTTCTTCCATTTTATTAAGATAAAAT
>NW_027713038.1:0-329 GCF_054177405.1 Leptonychotes weddellii | reverse complement strand
TTGAGGGCGCCTGGGTGGCTCAGATGGTTAAGCGTCTGCCTTCGGCTCAGGTCATGATCCCAGGGTCCTGGGATCGAGTCCCGCATCGGGCTCCCCGCTCAGCGGGGAGCCTGCTTCTCCCTCTGACCCTCTCCCCTCTCATGCTGTTTCTCTCTCGCTCGCTCTCTAAAAAATAAATAAAATCTTTAAAAAAAAAAAAGAAGTGTTCTTTGAAAGTTATGTATAAGCATTAGAGAATGACCATGTGTTCAGTCACATGCTTATACATAACTGTTGAAAAACACTTTTTACAAGATGTATTAAGTGAAATGTGTCTCAAAAATGCATTA
>NW_027713037.1:0-329 GCF_054177405.1 Leptonychotes weddellii | reverse complement strand
ACACAAGATGGAAGGTGAATCACATTACACATTTCTTTTGGCTTTATTTTGTTCTTGTTTTAGCCCACAAATATTCATTCACACAGTGAGTTCATGTACATTATTCAACATGTGATTTGATTTACAGGCCACATGCCAATAACTCCATTGTACAATAAATAGACTATATTGCTTCTTAATATTACAAATGTCGGCTGTGATAGAGTCACATAATTGAAAATAAATTTTGAAAATCAAAGTTACAGGCTCTTACAAATATCTATATATTGTGTTGAAATTAGGATGAACATTCACAAGTAAAGGTAAAAGTATATTATTTAATAAAAAAA
>NW_027713036.1:0-329 GCF_054177405.1 Leptonychotes weddellii | reverse complement strand
GCTCAGGTCATGATCCCAGGGTCCTGGGATCGAGCCCCACATCGGGCTCCTGGCTCAGCCGGGAGTCTGCTTCTCCCTCTCCCTCTGCCTCTCCCACTGCTCATGCTCTCTCTCTCTCTGTATCTCTGTGTCTCAAATGAATAAATAAAATCTTTAAAAAAAAAGAAACATAGTTCACTTCCAGAAGAAGAAAATATATAAAATGCATAAGAACATGTCTAGATATGAAGAAACAGTATAGAAAAATGCCATTATACTTAGCACTGAGTGCTTTAGAAAACAGGAAATAGGTGTCTGTATGTCTTAACTAAGGAAAAGATAAGATTGGA
>NW_027713035.1:0-329 GCF_054177405.1 Leptonychotes weddellii | reverse complement strand
CAGACATCTTTGGGGTCAGCAGTATTCAGCCCACTACATGCACCACTTACTAGCTGTGTGTCTGTAGGCAAGTTTCCTCACCTCTCTGTGCCTCAGGATCTTCATTTTTATTTTAATTAATCAATCAATTAATGTATTTATTGAGAGGGAGGAAGGATGGGGCATAGGGAGAGGGAGAGAGAAAATCTTTTTTTTTTTTAAATTTTACCACTTCTTTTTTAAAAATTTTTTAAATTAAAATATAATGTATTATTTGTTTCAAGAGTACAGGTCTGTGATTTATCAGTCCTACACAATTCACAGTGCTCACCATAGCACATACCCTCCCC
>NW_027713034.1:0-329 GCF_054177405.1 Leptonychotes weddellii | reverse complement strand
GGGCAGCGGGAATGTTGCAGGGTGGGCGGGGAGCCCTGGTGGCAGGACTGGGTTCGCTGCCTGTGGAGGCCGGCGGGACTCCCTTGAGGGAATTAGGGTAGAGAGAGACCAAGTATGGCCTCAGACCAACGTTGTGTTAGGGGCTTGGGCCTGATCCTCCAGGTTCTACAAAGACGCGTAAAGCTTCTGAAGGAAGCGAGACATAGGAGCGTGACCTGGCTCTGTGTTTTAAGATGTTCACGTTTGGGGCGCCTGGGTGGCTCAGTCGGTACACTGCTTTCTGCTTTCGGCTCAGGTCATGATCCCAGGGTCCTGGGATCGAGCCCCGC
>NW_027713033.1:0-329 GCF_054177405.1 Leptonychotes weddellii | reverse complement strand
CAAGGGCACCTGGGTGGCTCAGTCATTAAGCATCTGCCTTCAGCTCAGGTCATGATTCTAGGACCTTGGGATCAAGCCCCGCATCGGGCTCCCTGCTTGGCGGGGAGGCTGCTTCTCCCTCTTCTGCTCTCCCTGCTTGTGTTCCCTCTCTCACTGTGTCTCTCTCTGTCAAATAAATAAATCTTAAAAAAAAAAAGAATACAGAAAATGTGAAAGGGGCATTTTTTCCAGAACTAATATAAAGAGTGAATCTTCAGATACAGTTTGTGTGTTTGTTTATTTATAAAGATTTTATTTATTTATTAGAGAGAGAGAGAGCACAAGCAGGG
>NW_027713032.1:0-329 GCF_054177405.1 Leptonychotes weddellii | reverse complement strand
GGCAGCGGGCGGGGCCGAGCGGAGGAGGGCATGAAAGCCGTGCCGGACACCCATTCATCTGTTTCTGTATGGCCCAGAAGATTGCAGCTGGGCGTACTTGGAAATTCCAGCTACCTAGGTCCTGTCTCCTTAGATTTGGGACAGATTGAGAATCCAGTCTTCCTGAAGGCTCTCCAACCTCCTAAGGAAGCTTTGGTAAAAATCAATCTCAGCAGCAGCCCAAACTGATTCCATGTCCTTAGAGAATATCAGGACCGAAGCCTTCTGCAACTTGGCATTAGCCCCTGCGTTCATTCCATTTCATTCTAGAGTCCCAAGGTCCACAGTAG
>NW_027713031.1:0-329 GCF_054177405.1 Leptonychotes weddellii | reverse complement strand
CACAGCAAGTGATGCATGGCACAGCAAGTGCTCAGTGCCACAGCAAGTGCTCAGTGCCACAGCAAGTGATGTGTGCCTGAGCAAGTGCTCAGTGCCACAGCAAGTGACGTGTGCCACAGCAAGTGATGCGTGCCACAGCAAGTGATGCGTGGCACAGCAAGTGATGCGTGCCACAGCAAGTGCTCCGTGCCACAGCAAGTGATGCATGTGACAGCAAGTGATGCATGCCACAGCAAGCAATGATTGTTGCACAGTGCTCTAATGTCATTTCTACTTGGACCAGCTGAATCAAACCCTAGAAAATCACATGTGATGGAATACATACTGCT
>NW_027713030.1:0-5738 GCF_054177405.1 Leptonychotes weddellii | reverse complement strand
GTCGTCGCAAATGGCAAGATTTCTTTTTTTTTTTTGATGGCTGCATAATATTCCATTGTATATATATACCACCTCTTCTTTATCCATTCATCTGTTGATGGACATCTTGGCTCTTTCCATTGTTTGGCTACTATGAACATTGCTGCTATAAACATTGGGGTGCACGTAGCCCTTTGAATCACTACATTTGTATCTTTGGGGTAAATACCCAGTAGTGCAATTGCTGGGTCGTATGGTAGCTCTATTTACAACTTTTTGAAGAACCTCCATACTGTTTTCCAGAGTGGCTGCACCAGCTTGCATTCCCACCAACAGTGTAGGAGGGTTCCCCTTTCTCCGCATCCCCGCCAACATCTGTTGTTTCCTGACTTGTTAATTTTAGCAATTCTGACTGAAGTCCTTATTCTTTATCTCTGTCTAAAGACTAGCTTCTCAGGAACTGGACTGACTCCCTGTGAATGTTTGAATCAAATGCAACCGTCTCTTCACCAGTTCCAGACCTCCCCAATGACTTTCTTTCTCTGATTTCATGCCCCACCAAGGACTTTTCCTCCCCATTGTCCACTTCTGTAAATTTCCTCACACCCTTCTCTGGATGACCAAGAGACCTCCTCCGATGCACTATTAAAATACCCCCCTCCCTTTTATCTGAAATCATATTGTCAGTCTTGCCTCATGTAATGGCATGTTGTCCCTTAGCCCCGTGCATGCACCACACACTGGTTGGAACCAACACAGGCATTATCCAAACCAGACATATTCTGGGCCACTTTGGGGTCTGGCAACAGTGAAATTTCCGTAGAGGATGGTTGGAAAAAGTGCACTGCCTCCCCTTTCTTGAACAGAGGCTTGCATAGTCAACCAAGTAGAAAGAAATGTTGAGGTGCATTTAACCTCATTAGTTTCAGTAGGACTGACTCTCTCCAATACATCAGTGTTGAGCTACATTAGTGAAACTCAACTATTTCCAAATCTCATTTACATAATGGATGAGATGTGAAATGAGCCCAATGTGAGGGGAGCCGCCCGGAGGCACTAAAGTTTATCACAATATGTAAGAGACCTTTTAGATCATTGCATTAAATTTCCACTAACAAGGTAACAAATTAATTGTCTGTATTACTGTACTAGCCCAAAGTCTACTGAGTGCAGACTATCAGTGAGGAAGCAGCTGAAGTTTCGAGGACTGTGGGCAAGAGGGATGTTTAGAGGGATGTGATGAATGCTACCTTAGCTCTCTCTTCTGCCCCTTTAAGAAATCCTCGGCACCTCTGTAATCTGATGGCGGACTTTGGCTTTATTAGTGAGGTAAGCGAGGATGAGTAAATCAACTGTATCAGACAAGCCTCAGGACATCTAGAAATTGATCATTCTGCCGAAATAAGCACTCAGTGTTTATTAGCTGGGAGTTCATCACTATCACTTCTCCTCATCCAATTCCTAAGAGATTTCAAAGCCATCATCATGGTATTAGCTCGTCTGACTGAACTACTAGAGATAAAGACTAGGAGATCTATCTAATGATGGGTCTGAGTTTCTGTGATTTTCTTCTTCTATTGCAAAGAAGAGAGCTTCCCCAGCACACATTCTGTGTCCATATGTGTATGCCCGCACACAATCAGAATGCATTTGCATTCTACAGGATGGATTTAAATAGTGGAACAAAGTAGGTGGTTTGAGGAAGAGGCCCAGTAGAAGTTTTAAAACAATACAGTTTTACCAAACATAAATCGATGACTCCTAAACAAGGGGGATATGTGCTAAACTGACATTTCTAGCTGACACAGTGTGTCTTTACAGTGGGTGATACTGCACTCAGAAGAATAATTTGATTCTATAACCACATTATAATCTTAACATCCATACATGGTCAGACTCCTACAGATATGTCCATGAGAAATGAGTACATATCGGACTGATCTTTCACAAACCGGCAAATACGCATTTATCTATTTATACATATATTTATAGACACACATGCACTTAAGCTCCTGATATCAAGCGCTTTTCTCAATGTGGCTTCTAAATAAGCAGTAATCAAAATGCAAATAAGGTGACCCAGTTAGCATCGAGATCTGTATTACCATGCAGATGTGTTCTGCGACTCCACACTGTAACGGTAAAAAGGAAAACACTACAAAAGATGCTTATATTAACCAGCCTTGACTAGTAAGCCCTTTATATTAGGAAGAATCTAGGGAAGGCATTCCCAGAGTCAACAGCCTTATAGATTGGATCAAATCTCTAGTTTTTGGCTTGGTCTGTTTGCAAACTGCCTGGTAAGTGTACAATACCGGGCGTGCCCCAGAAGAGCAAGAAGATGGCTTCTGTGAAGTCTCAGGATGGAACCCTTGCAGCTCAGTGCCAACATGCCGGCCTGTAATAAGGCCGGGGGTCAGAGTCATGGCTCTGCTATCCTCTCTGTGACATGCTTGACAGAGCCAAATCTCAGCCCCTGTCTGGGATGAGTTGCCCAGGAGGGACCAGACTAACTCTAAACTTGCTTTGATTTTACTTTACTGAAGCTTCTTTGTGTTAATCTGTTGATGAAGCCTGTGACATGCTTATGTACATGACAGCAGCAAATTCCTAAGCTACCTGATCTCTAAGGACATAACAAGAGCCTACTTGGTGCATCGTAGTATTAAATTGGTTTTAATTACATGTATGCATTGTTTCTTCCCTAGTGAATACATCTTGAAAGTCCCTTTGTTATATTTTTCAGAGAACAGCCACCACTCTATTGTCTCCACATTTTTTTTTATTTATTTTTTTTAAAGATTTTATTTATTTATTTATTTGAGAGAGAGAATGACAGAGAGAGAGAGAGAGAGAGCACATGAGATGGGAGAGGGTCAGAGGGAGAAGCAGACTCCCTGCCGAGCAGGGAGCCCGATGCGGGACTCGATCCCGGGACTCCAGGATCATGACCTGAGCCGAAGGCAGTCGCTTAACCAACTGAGCCACCCAGACGCCCCTCCACATTTTTTTTTAAACATGGGAGCAGTTACATCAGCATACTGTTTGGTTGTCTGTCCGCCCTTTGTCCTTCTTTGGTGTGTACACATGCGTCTGTGTGTGCATGTGTGTATGCATGTAGGAATCAACTTAGGCAGGCAAGGGTTCTAACTTGAGCTTAGAAGTATCTATGAACTTTAAGCTGTTTACAAAATGTGTTCGCTGTGCATATATATGTATGTGTATATATATATGTATATATATATATATACACTTTTTCCCCCTAAGAAAAGGTTCTGATGTCTGAGATTCAGGAAGATTAAAAACCTCTTACTCAGTATGTCTCTCTTTGCAATTTTGAAATCTGATATATTTCCATTCTGGATGATGTAATTGGGTGCTTCTAGAAAACACCTTTCATCTGAGATGAATTTTTCACTATAGGATCAGGAGAGACTGACTTATGCATGATTAGAATTTACTGCATCAAGACTCTGTGAAGTTATAAATCTCTTGGAGGTTCCAGTGGACAAAATATTATCCTCTCAGCCCATTTCTGCACTCCTGAATTAAGAGAAGGAAGAACTAATCAGATTGTTTAGCGGTTTCTCTGAATCTAGAGAGCGCGGAATCAGAATAGTAGAGCTAGAAGAGATTCTGACCAGTAGGAAAATGAAGCTTAGTGAGATTCCAGGTCTTGTCCGAGTTCATCCAGTAAATGTGGGGCAGATCCTGCAATAATTCAGTGTCTCAGAACTTTTGTCTAACACTCACATCAACAAATTATTTGTCTCTGATACAACTTATTGACTCTATCCATTGACTAGTTCCTTTGTGTCAGCTCTATGCTAGGAAGATAAAGGAAAAGAATATAAAGTCTCTGCTTCCTAAAGAATTTAAATCTTATAGGGGACACACATAACTTGAACATATGAAATAAGTTTATAATGAGAAAGCTAGTACTAAGACGATATAGTGCTAAGAAATAATAGTAATAGTTAACACAGGTGAGTGCTCATTATAGCTAGGCACCATGGTAACTTCTTTTATATGTGTGTTAGTTTTCTATCACTACTATAACAAATTTCCACAAACTGAGTGGCTTAAACAACACAAATATATTACTCTACACCGTTGGAGGTCAGAAGTCCAAAACGGATTTCACTGGACTAAAGTCAAAGTCTCAGTAGGGCTGCATTCCTTTCTGGAAACTGTGGGGTAGAATCTATTCCCTTGCTTTTTCCAGCTTCCAGAACCCATGCGCATTCCTTACCTTATAACCCTCCTCCTCCATCTTCAAAGCCACTAACGTAGCATCGCGCTGACCCTCCTTCCAACACCACATCTCTTTCTGGAACTCTTCTCTTCCGCCTCCTTCTTCCACTTTAAAGGACCCTTTGATTCCATTTCGACCACTTGGTAATCACGGATACTCTCTGTATGTAAGGGCAGCTGTTTGGCCACATTAATTCTATCTTCAGATCTCCTTTGCCATGTTACATAACACATTCACGGGTTCCGGGGATGAGGATATGGATATCTTTCGGGAGCTGGGGTTTTATTTTCTGTCTACCATAATGTATAAACTCTTTTAATCCTCACAACAGATTCATTTCACAGATGAGAACACTGAGGCACAGAGAGTTGATAGGACTTGCCCCAAGTCACACGGCTAGTGAAGCAGGTAGTCTTCTTCCAAAAATATATTCTCTACCTCTACTCTACTACATGGAAATAGGGGATTTAATAAAGAGGGCTGTGTGTGGACTAAAGTAGTTAGGGTAGCTTCCCCCAGAAGATTTGGGTCTAGAAGAATAGATGTGTTTTCTCTTTACCCACTCATCCACCCAACACTGTTGAGTATCTAGTATCTGTCAAGCTACGTGCTGGGGAATCAAAATAAAGTAAGACATGGTTCCTGACCTATAGGCAATGTTGCATTTGCCTCCAGGAATGTCAGAGAAATCAACCAGTAATGACACAAGAAGCCAGAAGTCTGTCCAAGACGATAAGACATATAGGAGAGAGGCTCTAACTCTACCCAACAATGGGTGATGGGTTTCATTTTTGCCAGTGGCCTTTCCAACCATATCTCCTAGTATGTGGTTTTTATGACTCATCCCAACCACCCTTGTCTCAGCTGCACAAAGAAGGCTTGTTATTCCTGCTTCTACTCTTGTCGTTTCCCAGTCCTGGTAGAGAGAGCCTCCTCCTTCCACTTCTAGTGATTGAATTTTGCCTGTCAAGACTGGGGTTTCTGTATTTTTGTCTGTCTTCCTGAGTGGATGACTATTCATGTTCCCTGTGCTTAATGGTGCCTGGCACACACAGGTCCTTAATGAATGTTGAATGAATAAATGGATGAGCACAGACCACCTCAGATCCCACGGAGATCTCATTTTCCTCCTAATTCCTGAGGGACTCATTTGGCTTCCTGTCTTGTTTGGTTTTCAGTTTCCTAAGTCTTTCTGTCCTATGTCACTCTCTACTTCTAAACTTTCTGTGCAAATACAGGGCTCACATCTTCCAAGTTGTGCTAGTAGGCACTCAAATAATTGTGAATTTTAAAATGATTAACTCTAGGGGCACCTGGGTGGCTCAGTCGGTTAAGCGTCTGCCTTCGGCTCAGGTCATGATCCCAGGCTCCTGGGATCGAGCCCCACATCGGGCTCCCTGCTGGGCGGGAAGCCTGCTTCTCCCTCTCCCGCTCCCCCTGCTTGTGTTCCCTCTCTCGCTGTGTCTCTCTCTGTCAAATAAATAAATAAAATCTTTAAAAAAAA
>NW_027713029.1:0-14404 GCF_054177405.1 Leptonychotes weddellii | reverse complement strand
AGGTGATGGTAGTGGAGGTGGAGGTGATGGTGGACGTGGAGGTGGTAGTAAAGATGATGGAGGAAGTGGTGGAGGCTGCACTGTATTTAATTCTTAAAGCCAGGGTGGTTACCTCAGAGGGAATACAGCCCTAACTAGCTTGGTCATCAGAGTTGATCAGGTCTCTGCGAAGGCATTCTCTTAATACATGAGAAGTGTGGAAAAGCATCTCTTCATGTAGGACTTCACTAGTTTTCTAGCCCTGCACCTGACGTTATGTTCTCTACTCATGACCCTCCCTATGGCTGCAGAAAGTTGAGTAGAGGAACTAAGATCACTGAAGATGAAACCCGTTTACCGGAGGAGCTTAACTTGATAGAGGCTTAAAAGATCAATTTAAGTCTTTTTCCTTCTGTCCCTTCAAACCCATCTTTTTCTCCCATTCTTGGATAAAATCTCAAGACAGGATTTTCTGTTTAAGTTATGTTTTTAGGGATGCCTGGATGATGCAATGGGTGAAGCATCTGACTCTTGTTTTGGACTCAGGTCTGATCTCGGGGTCCTAAAATGGCGCTTTGCATTGGGCTCCGCACTCAGTGGGAGTCTGGTTGAGATTCTCTCCCTCTCCCTCGGCTCCTTCCCCCCACCCTGCTCTCTCTCTCTCTCAAATAATTTAAAAAAAATTTTTTTTAAAAGATTGATTTATTTATTTGAGGGGGAGAGAAGGGCAGAGGGAGAGGGACAAGCAGACTTCCTACTGAGTGCAGAACCCCATGCCCCATGAGATCATGACCTGAGCCAAAACCAAGAGTTCAATGCTCAACTGACTGAGCCACCCAGGTGCCCCATAAATTGTTATTTTAGATAATAAATAATCCCTTGGTTTTGGCAACAAAATGTTGGATCCAATGTAATAATTACCTAATTTTAGTGGAGTAAAGTACAATAATCAAAACATTGTAAATTCCTCACCCAATGCAAGCTTATTTCGAGCTGAATGCCTGGTCTCCTCATTCTAGGCAGGGCCAAGAGGGTGGGCGGATTAGGGGAAAAGGGAAGGGTCTTCCACACTGATCAGTTGTCATCTGGGCCGGTCCCTCTGGATGGAAGGTGGATGGTACACATTTGCTGGGTTTGCCCTCGTAGGCACTTTTACAAGGTCCTTGCAGATTCACCACACTTACCATACACACACTGTGCACGTACACACCATACTCATACACCACACGCACATACCACACACACCACACATTCACATAGCACACTGCACTCACACACACACACTCACCACACCACTGAGAGCAGCTCTCTCAGCACAGGCAAGACTTCTCTCCTCGGGCTCTGGACATCTGATGGCTCCCCTCTCTTGTGGGATCATATTTTCCCTCCAGAATGTCTTCTTGGGTCCCTTCACCAAGTTCCCATCTGGTCCCTAGAGAACATTCACACCTTTGCTCTTTATAATAAGACAAATGCAGCATCGGTCACAACCACTCCTCTTTGGAGTCTCTTGATGATGATAAGACACATGTTTCTGTGAGACCCAGATGCCAGTGGGCTCATGTGGACTCTCTGGGTGGGCCCATCACAGTGCTCTCACTGGACTTAGGGTGACCCAGAAGCCCCCTCCACCCACCCAGGGGACAGAGGGTGGAGCACAGCCCCTCCCTCCTCCCTTGAGCCTGGAAGTGCCTGCCCAGGGCCAAGCGCCTATTGTGCTGTTCTAAGGCTTTAGGCTCTGCTAAAAGCCTCAGACAGACTGAGTGACATTTTAATCCGCTCCCACGATAAGGTTGAAGTGCTGGCAAATAAGGACGGAACAACAACAAAAAAATTATGAACATATTGGTCCAGGAAAACAAACACGAAGAGAAGACCATATTAATAAGAAAATGCCCCACATTTGCTGAGCAAAGCTTTTCCATGTATTGTTATATACTTTTCTTTTCTTTTCTTTTCTTTTTTAAAGATTTTATTTATTTATTTGTGTGAGAGAGAATGAGAGAGAGCACATGAGAGTGGGGAGGGTCAGAGGGAGAAGCAGACTCCCTGCCGAGCAGGGAGCCCAAAGCGGGACTCGATCCAGGGACTCCAGGATCTTGACCTGAGCCGAAGGCAGTCGCTTAACCAACTGAGCCACCCAGGCGCCCCTGTTATATACTTTTCAAAGACTAGGCAATGGGTACGGGGGTCGCAGTAATAACCTAACATTTGGATAACGTGGCAGAGTTTACAAAGAGCTTTCTCACATACTGTCCCATTGGGTTCTTGTAAGAAGCCCGCAAGGTTGGTGCTGTTCGTCACATTTTACAGAAGAAGAGTCAGGGTCAGCAGTGGCAAAGAGAGTGAATCTTACAAGCTAACCCACATTAAGTGAGACCTGCTGCCTAGGATAGGGCTATCAAAGTATAGTCCAAGTGCAAGAAGTAGGAAATAAGCATTCAGGCACTCGTCTAGCAATTTAATGTTGCCATAACATCTGAGTGTGTGATCAGTGAACTTGATTCATGGGGCGGGGTATGGACCACACCAGGTATTATCAAACTCACATGGTGAGTTTCATGTGGCATGAGCTGTGTACTAGTCATGGGCAGTAGGACTGCATTTCCAGTCTGCTACGAGTTGGAAATTAAAGAGAAAAAAAACCTGGCTCTTCACAATGGATAATTTGGAAAAATCATGCCTTACACAGTGTGGTGCATGTAGAAGCATCCAAAGCCCAGGCAATAATGCTGTGGTTGATTAATGATGTCTGCCATGAGCATGGAGGTGGGAGCCAGGGAGCCACACTATGCCCTCTCTGCTAGGTTATGGGGTCCTAGAATAGTAGAAAACGCCTAGATTTTGAAAAGATACATATTTGCGGTAAAGGAAGCTAAATGTGACATTAATAAACCTGATTACAGAAACACCTTCTGTTTTCAAAATTTCAAAGATATTTCACACATACTACATCATTGATGCTTGGGTTGAGCCTGATAAGAAGACAAAGAAAAGAGTATTAATCCTGTGTTGCAGAGAGGAAAACTGCGAGCCAGAGTTTCCAAGTTCCTGTGCATAAGCACAGAGCTGGTCAGTGGCGGTGGGGGGACTGGAGCCCAGCACCCCAGCATACCACCACCTCAGACTGCCATCTTGCCCATGTGCCGGTGAAATAAAGTGATGTACGGGAAAGCTCTCAGCACAACAAAAATGTCATATAATAGCAGTTTTGTTACAGAAAAGTTGAGATAATTTCATGGATGACATTCCAAGATGGCTTTTAGATTGACATCACAGAAGACAGGCTGCCCTGGTAATAAAAACAATTGCCATATTCAAACAAATGTCTTGGCTGGAGAGGAACATGGGTCCAAGCTGGGGATGACAATTTCTCCCTTCATTTGATATCTCAGGCCTTGTTCCAGGTAGGGCCACTTGCGTGCTATTGTAAATAGGTCAGTGAAAATTTCCTTCTGTCCAACATACATCTATCAATCCTTTGCTGTGTGTTGGAGACTCTACTAGGCACTAAGGGTGCAGACAAGAACAGAAGTGAGAGATGCACAGGCGAATGTTTGCAGTTAGCTGTCTCACGTGTAATGCTAATAAATACGTAGGAGATTCAGAACTGCTTCCAAGGAGGGAGTGATTCATTCTACTGGTGGAGAGAATAAGGAAAACAGACTAGGAAAAGGATTCACAAAGGAGATGACCCCGCTGGTGGCATGTTTCGAAGGGTGGATAAGCAGACAATCCAAGAAAGGGCGTTCAGACAAAAGGAACAGCTTAGCAAAGGCACAGAGGCTCTAAAACCACATGATGGGTTTGGAGAAATACAGACGATTTTACGCATCATGTGCATGTGCATGTGTGTGTGTGTTCATCATGGTAAAATATGTACAAAATATATACAACATAAAACTTGCCATTTAAAGTACACAGTCCAGTGACATTAAGTACATTCACACTGTTGGGCAGGCATCTGGAGATGGGTGGTTGGACACATCTGCTTTTTTCAAAGGACTGTAACCGGGGGGAGGAAATCAAGATTCGACCTTCACCATGCAGTTTTTAAGAGACACTCATTTGAGGGCACGTTCTGCATGGAGCACTGGGTGTTATGCACAAACAATGAATCATGGAACACTGCATCAAAAACTAATGATGTAATGTATGGTGATTAACATAACAATAAAAAATTTTTTTAAAAAAAGAGACACTCATTTGTTGTTTACATGAGAGGTAGACACTTTGCCTTATGGAAACTAGCCCAACACTTAACCTGACAAAGACTTTAGTTTCTTCTTTGATAACGTGAGGATACTAACAGAACCTACCGCACTGGGTTGTTGTAAAGGCTCACCATGTAGAGTGGTTAGAACAGTGTTAGCACAGAGCAAATGCTTCCCATTTTATTGTTGTTGATGATGATGATTGGTGGTGGTGATGGTGATTTCCACTTGACTTGGCCCCTCACCCCCCACTGCCACACCCTGGCTTCTCAGACCAAACATGGAATGAAAGTGCAATCATTTGATTGCAATATAACAGTGTGGAGTACAGAGTATTGAGTGAAACCACTAAAGACTGCTGTGCTTTAGTGGGGGCAGGAGTGGATGAACTGCGGGCCAGAGGTTGTGGATGCGCTGAGCTCAGTGTCTTCTCTCGGAAACCATGCCAGCGCCGCCAACCATTTCTGCAAATACAGTCGGTCCTCATTGTTCACAGATTCCAATTTGTGAATTCCCCTACTCGCTGAAATGTATTTGTAACTCAGAGTCAGTACTCATGGCACTTCCATGGTCATTTGCAGACATGCATGGAGCGGCAAAATATTCAAGTGGCCAAGGCACACAGCACTCCCAGCTGGGTTGAAACAAGGTGCCCTTCTGCCTTCTCGTTTCAGCTCTCATTCTGTAAACAAGTGCCCTTTTCACGGTCTACTTAGTGCCACATTTTTCACATTTCTGTGCTTTTGTTTGGCGATGTTGCTGTTTAAAGTGACCCTCAGGCATAGTGCTGAAGTGCTGTCTCAAACTCCAAAGTGCAAGAAGCCTGCAGTGTGCCCGACGGAGACAATAGGTGTGTTAAATAAGCTCTGTTCAGCCGTGAGTGATGGTGCTGTTGGCCGTGATCTCCATGTTAACGAGTCAACAACATCTATTAAATGAGGTGTCTTTACACAGAAACAGATGGAAAAACAAGCTTATGGATCGATGGATTGATGAAAAGGTGGCCAGAGGCTCGCAGGAACCTAACCCCGCTCTTCCCTTAGAAACAATGGTTCAGAATTTGTTATTTCCGTGTTTGCGGGGACTTTTATGAACACAACTACCCAGAATAACAGGAATTGGCCGCACGAGGAAGAAAAGGGCCCAGGGAGGCCCACGGTGTGTAACCACATTGGTGGAGAGAAGAGTACAAGGACAATAAACCTCCTCTCGGGGGCCACGTCCTGGTGGAGGAAGAAAGGCCTCCTGCTCTTTTGTTTCCTGACTCAAGCAAGACAGGAGAGATTCCCACAGAGGCTTGGGCACAAGAAGTCTCCATAACTAGTAAAATAAAGGTTTCTGAGAACAGACTTTTGGGTTTGGGGTTGTGGTACTTGAACTTGCCTTTCCAGAAACCTGCCTGTGTAGACTCAAAATAGCTTAAATTCCAATTTCCCTTTCTCCTAGAACTGTAGTGTAACTGGAGAAATGAGTCCACTCCTTTCCTGGCCAGACCACCCCGTGTCTTTCCTTCTGAGTAGTACTCAGAGAGATATGAAAATGTCCCAAAGATGACTGCTTTGTATCTGTCCTGGCAGATGAGGACATCCACCTCTGGGATTATACCAAGCCCTACCCAGATCCAAAGTAATGAGATCCTGAGTTTGCACAATTAAAACACATGTTGCTCCCCTCGCCTCTGTGGGTCACATCTAGAGGTAAGTAGGAGGCATCTGGTATCACGGTGACACTCTGGAGGGGATGCCAGGAGCTGAAATGCCTAGCGGAGGTGGTGCTGAGGGAGCTGAGGACAGACACCTCGTTGCTCATCATCTATCTGCAAAGCCACTATGCAGAGGTGATGCGGGGGTGATGCTAACTACCTGGTGCGTTGGAGGAGAGAGCCTTTGAACCGCTCTGGGCTGTACTTCCCTAGGGGCTCACCGGCTCTTCTCTCTCCTTCCCTCATCTCTTTCCTTCCTCCTCTTCTTTCTCTGCACCCTTCCTCCCTGTCATCTCTCCATCTGGATCAGCTCAAATGCTCTTTCATACTAATCAATATCACGCCCTTGTTCGTGGTGAATGGAACTTAGAGACAGATGTCTTGGGTCTGAGCCTTTCTTTGTCACTCATCAATTGCAGACACTTGGTCAGCTCCTTCAACAACTATTGGGTGTCTACTTGGTTCCAGGCACCACTCTGGGCCCTTGGGCTAGTTCGGGAAATAAGCAGAATAGGCAGCTATCTTCATGAAGCTCAGGATCTAGCAGGCATAGAAAGACAATAAATGGTAAATGCAGTAATCATGTAAGTTAGGAAATGATAAATACTAGGCGAAAGAAAACATGGAACAGGATTAAGAGGATGTACACAGCGGTATAAGGGAAGACCACAAGTGGTTAACCTCTCCACAACTCTGCATGCTCCACAGGTAAATATGGGCGATACCCCATAGCTCTCCTCCCCAGGATGCAGTGAGGTGAAAGGAACATATAAATCATAAGCCATTAGATGAACATTTACTGTTTGAAGAAGAATCTTCTCATCTGCATGACCCGAAGTTTAAAATAAACTCCTCATTTGGACATGAAACTGATACAGGAGGGAAATTCACATGTGTTGAGCTCCTACCTTGTACCATTTACTGTGTCAGCTCTCTTCTCCAGAGACCTCCTCTTGTCTCCAAGCTGAGCATCATTATCCCAGTTTTGTGGCGGAGAAAAGCAAGGCTCAGAAGTGAAGTAACCCGCCCAAGGTCAGGGCACAGAACTGGGGGAAATCCAGAGCTGGGCTGAGGATCCATTTCTGCCACTCCGAGACTCTTTCCCCAGGGGATCCAAAGCGTTAACCCGGCTAGATGACCTCTAAAATTCCTCCAATTCCAAGAGTGCTTGGCGTCTCAGTGATTACTCTTCTGGGTGAGGATAATTGGATGACCCAGAGAAAAACACGTCTCTGAAGGAAATGTGTCCCTTAGTTTCTAACAGGAAGGTCATTTCTCAGCAATCCTGGCAGCATAGACCTCGGGGGAAGCTGCCATCAGCAGGCTGGTGGGGGAGGATAGATGGGGGGCTGCAGAAACTTGACTCAAGGGGCTTCCTCCACCTTGTGGGGTCCTTGCTCCAAGAAGAAAATAAAAGCATGAGGGATTTTGTTCGTACCTACAAACCTCCTAATAACAAAATAAGAAGGATGGGCCACAGCTGAAGAAGCAGCTTCTGACAGGGAGGTAATTATTGGAAGGCAGAAAGCTTCTTTCTCTAAAGACAGAGTACTGCATGCACAGTTGAAAGTACAAGGTGGCTTAGGAGAGAAAAAAAAAAAAAAATATATATATATATATATTTTTTTTTTCTCTCCAAGTTCCAAGCTTGTGCACAGAAAAAATTGGCAGGCATATTAAATACTGCTCACCAAAAAGTTGACCAGGAAAAATGTTTTTTTCATGCCATTTTTCCCAGTGTTTGAGGTTTTGAGATATTAAATCACTTAATATTATAGATAACGTAGTGTTTTTTGGCCGTTATCTTGTGTCTGATCCCTGCCAGGTTATGAATAAAGATAGTCTGATTTACATATTTATTAGCTACATTTTACAAGAAAATAGCAGCCCTGCATCTCCCATGGTCCATAATCTGCACTGACTGGGCAAGGACATTTAAAATAAGCCCCTGTCACAAATTCTCATTTTATACTTGTCACAGTAATAGCTGTGCATAAAATTATAATAGGGAGACCCTCCCAAGTCTGTGCTGAATATCAAGTTTAAATGCGATGAGGTCATTTGATGAGTCTGTGACCCTTCTAATTAGGTAAGGGAGTTACTGATACCCCTGAATCCCCACCTTGGGAACACTGTGGCCTGGATCAGCTCACAGAACAAAGGTTCAGATTATGACATGCTCTGTCTGGAGGAATTGACACCAGTGCCCTTTGCAGAAAGGCCTCTCACCTCGAGGAGGCGTTAAATGGAGTGCCCTGTGTCTGGGACCCTAACATCTACGATAGTTTGTCTAGAACCACTCAAACCACTTGAACAGCCCTACAGACTTCCAGTCATTCTCCTGGGAACACAGGTTCCTTCAGCCAGAAAGCACTGACCACAATTAGTCTCTTAGTCCGATTTCCCTTATCTTGTAGAAAAATATGTGTATGTAAAATTTCAACAAGGATTTCTCTTCTCAGACATGGAAGCACCTGCCAAGTAGAAATGATTTGACAAGGAAGTACAGGCATCTTGATTGAAGAAGGGTCTGTGAAGGTAGAGCTGGGCTGGTCCACTGAGACCTGTGGTATCTTTTTTATTTCCTACAGCAGAGATGCTCACCCATGTTGGGGGTTGAGGAACACCCCCCGCAGGTGGGCACAGGAGAAAAAGATTGTGAATGAATCCACATTCTCATTTTCTGACTACACCTTTGGGTTTAATAAAATTTGAACTACTGACGTCATCAAACGATGATTCAATATTATGTTAGGGACATGGTCTACACTGGACCCACATTCACTACGAAAAAGGAAATCTCTTTAAGATGCTGCTGCCTAATGGTTAATCCAACCTCTTGCTTACTTCCTGGTCATGGGAAGGACTATAAAACAACACGGACATTTGGCACAGAGCTTCTTTAAAAGAGGCATTTATTCAAGAGCCTGGAAACAACCTCATACCCATTCCAAGGGCAGGCATCTCCTGAGAAGTCACTCGAAATGTAATTTGCATCCTTATCAAAGGAGGCCATCACAAGGCTGCTTTAGAGATTTGCTGGCCACTCGGAGATCCTGTTTCTAGGCCATCAGTCTTCTCTTAGCTGCTTTAGTCAAAGATTTATTCATTTACTCTGAGATTCATTCATTTACCCAGAGATTTATTCCCATAAACACAGAGAAATGATGAGATACATAATGTACATCTAAAGATCACTGGTTGATGCACCAGGGGGGAAATGTTGATAGGTAAGAAAGTGCCTTCCTTCCGACAAGTATCCGACAAGTTTTTTCTTTGCTTCAACTATCTTGAAACTGGAATCTTCCAAACTGAGCTTGACTGTCTAAGGTCAGGGACTTCCTACAGACATGTGGCTCTTGTGGAAAATAAGATGGATTCTTATCTAATCATTCCAGGACCTTCTGGAAACTGGCACACTATTTGGACAACATGGCTTTCTCCTTGAGTGGTTTAAGGAAAAAGGCTGGCAACTCCTCATGGTAAGAACAAAACTTTCTCTCCAACACTTAACCTCCCAACCAGAATCAAGACACTTTCAGGAGGGACTTTATGCCCCACTTGACCCATCAGGGATTTCCCTGAGATGTCCCGTTATAGCCTTACAGGGACTCAAGGGATGGAGACCAAGCAATGACCAAAGGGATGCTTCAGGACAAGATGAAGGTGAGCCAGGGGTAGGAAAGCTGGCCCTGAGAACAGGAGTGTCCCACTACCTCGGTCTCCCTTCACCCTCTCCTCCCCACCTACCAAGGAGGATTCTCTCTGTGCCAGTCGTCCCCATTTACCCCTCAAAAGAGTCATCACATAGGCAATTTGGAAATTGTGCATATGGATATGTGTGTGTGTGGGAAAGAGAGAAATAATGAATAAAGAAATGAAGGTGATTGAAAAGGCAAAAGATAACAAGCATTAGTGAGGATGTGAAGAAAAGAGAGCCCCTGTGCACTGTTGCTGGGATGTAAATTGTTCAGCCACTATGGAAAACAGTATGGAGATTCCTCAAAATATTGAAAGTAGAACTGCTGTATGATCCAGAATTCTACTTCTGAGTATTTATCCAAAGGAAATGAAAAGAGTACCTCAAAGAGATATCTGCACTCCCAGGTTCTTTGCAGCATTGTTCACAATGGCTAAGATATGGAAAGAAGCTAAATGTCCATCAGTGGATGAATGGATAAAGAAAAGTGGCATATATATATATATACATATATATATATACACAACAGAATACCATTTAGCCTTAAAACTTAAAAAAGAAAGAAAGAAAAGGAAATCCTGTCATTTGCGACAACATGGATGAAACTGGAGGATATTTTGCTAAGTGAAATAAGCCAGACATAGAAAGACAGATATTGCATGATCTCACTTACATGAAGAATCTATAATAGTCAAACTGGTAGAAGCAGAGAGTAGAAAGGTGATTGTGAGGGGCTGGGGGAGGAGGGATCTGGGGAGATGGTGGCCAAAGGGAACAAAGTTTCATTTGCACAAGATGAATGAGTTCTGGAGATCTGATGTACAGCATGGTAACTATAATTAAAAATACTATATTTTATACTTGAAATTTGCTAAGAGGGTAGATCTTAAGTGTTCTTACTGGAGAAAAAGAAAGAAAGAAAGAAAGAAAGAAAGAAAGAAAGAAAGAAAGAAAGAAAGAAAGAAAGAAAGAAAGAAAGAAAGAAAAAGAAAGAAAGAAAGAAAGAAAAAGAAAGAAAGGAAGGAAGGAAGAAAGAAAGAAAGAAAGAAGAAAGAAAGAAAGAGAAAGAAAGAAGAAAGAAAGAAAGAAAGAAAGAGAAAGAAAGAAGAAAGAAAGAAAGAAAGAAAGAGAAAGAAAGAAAGAAAGAAAGAAAAGAAAAGAAAAGAAAAAGAGAAGGAGGGAGGAAGGAAGAGACAGATAATTATGTGAGACAACAGATATGTTAACTAGACTAATTATAGTGACTATTTTACAATGTATATATATATCAAAATATCACATTGTATATCTTACATAGGTACAATTTTTATTTGTCAATTATACCTCAATAAAGCTGGGAAAAATTAAGGTAACAAATTCTGGTGTACTTACTAAACTGCTGTACCAGGGTCCCTTCAACTTGACTTACCCCACTCTGATGATGAGCACCACACTCATTGTGGGTAGTAGCTTACCTCCAGCTAACAAAAGCCAGGTTCTTCAGGAAAAAGGAAATTCCAGAATGACTGAAAATGTCTAGGCTGAAATCTGTAGATCAACCAATCGGAAGAGAAGAGTAATGTGTATAACCTCTCCCCGTGTAAGTTTCCTCAGCATAAAATAAAGATACTATTAAATCTGCCCCATGGGATCATCATGAAGATTGAATTAATTCATTCATGAAAACCTTTTAGAACATAAGTGGTCAGTAAGTGCTAGCTAGCATTCATATTATAGCAACACAATACAGAAAAGATAAAAATAGGGTCCTGCATCCAGAAATTTGCCATCCAGGGGGAAGGCAGAGGTTAAAACAAACAGATGGAACAAATAGGACAATTCCTATAGTGGAAGTGAGTGCATCTGGGAAGCCTAGAATTCTCCCACATTTTCTGGAGAGGAAAAAAAAAACCAAAACTCCCAGAGAGGGTGGCATTTGAGCAAGAATATCAAAGATAAATAGTAGGGGTATTTTCCACACAATGTAGCGTTTTTTTTCCTCCAAGCCAAGGACATAGAATGCGCCAAGGCACACGGAGGCAAGACAACGATGGAGTGGCAAGAAGTGCAAATACTTCAGACCTTGTACTCTAAGGTTGCTCATTATGAGTCAGTGTAAAACGAACCAGGGATATGATTTTTTTTAATTGCCAGAGATTTGAAAACTCAGGCAGACAAGAACAAATTCACACTTCTTAACTATAGGGAAGTTGTTGTTTAAAGGAAAGCATCAGATGTTTCTGCTCCTGGCTATTATTTAGTTCCAGAGCAATGGAGTAACACTGTATATATTCTCTGGAAATTATCCTAATTAAGTAAACAATACACAAGATCTGAAACAGATCCTGAAGCAGTGTTACCAATGTGCAATTTAAAATTGGAAGTATGTTTTTATTTTAAGTAGCCTGTTTGCCAGGTACTGAAAAGCATCATGACCCTCAACCAGACAAGATGTCATTTCCTGCTATTATCAGTCAAGTGTTCTCCCTGAGAAACAAAACCGTAAGATACCCATATCTGTATCTGTCTCACATTCGTTTCCCTCTATCTATTAAAGACATTTATTGTAAGGAATAGGTAAATTGGTTCACATAGTTATGGAGGCTGATAAGTCCCAAGATCTGCAGTCAGCAAGCTGGAGACCCAGGATAGTCAGTGAGTTGCAGTCTGAGTCAGAAGGCCTGAGGAATAGGAGAGCAGATGATGTCGTTTTAGATCAAAAGCCTACAGGCTAGAGACTCAGGAAGAGCCATGTTTCGGTTCCAATCTGAAGGCAGGAGAAAACCAATGCACCAGCTTGAGGGAAGTCAGGCAGACGAAATTCTCTCTTACTCTAAGGAGGATCACCCTTTTTGTTCCATTCAGGCCTTCAACTGATTGGATGAGGCCCACCCACAGCGTGGAGGCCATGCTTTTTACTCAGTCTACCACTTCAAATACTAACCTCATCCAGAAGCACCCTCCCAAGACATACACAGATTAATGTTTGACCAAGTATCTGGGCACAGGGTGGTCCAGCCAAGCTGACACATAAAATTAATCATCCCACTTCATTGGTTTGATATACTACTGTTTGGCATTTGCATTCCATGTGGTGGAGTTTTCTTCGGAAACTTTGTTAATTGCAGTATCAAAGATAATTATTCGACCCCAAACTTTATGCATAAGATTTAAAATCAGGAAAGGCTTCTTCAGAGTTCAGAAGACCCGATTTGCATTTCCTTAACTGCCTAAATTTCTTATAACTCTGCAGCAAAGTAAAATGTGATGAAGGGGGGCGCCTGGGTGGCTCAGTCGTTAAGCGTCTGCCTTCGGCTCAGGTCATGATCTCAGGGTCCTGGGATCGAGCCCCGCATCGGGCTCCCTGCTCGGCGGGAAGCCTGCTTCTCCCTCTCCCACTCCCCCTGCTTGTGTTCCCTCTCTTAAAAAAAAAAAATTTATAACAAGAAGCTCTGAGTACTCCCCTCATGAGAGAGGGGGAAATACTCTGACATCAGAGGACTCGACTTGGCCAAGTTTCCAAGGCAGTGTGTGGCTACTCTTTATAAAATATGTATCATTAAAATCCTGCTCCTGGATAGAGCAGACCTTTACAGCTGCCCACACAGCACAAACTAAAACAATGCTCTAGCAATCACTTCTCAGACCCGATGTAAACAAGTAATCCTGTTAATTCAGAGCTGGGGTGATTTTTCTCTTGGCCCTTCTTTACCAGTCTTTATTCTGCACATCGATCACACTAATTGGTTAATGGTGAGCTTTGCACTGGGCTTCCTGCTGCTTGAAATCCCCAGGGAGTTTCATTTAAGATAGAAAAATTTCTACACAAAACCCTTTTCCCAAAATTGGAAGAGAATCAAGACTTAATTAAGATTTTTCTCCCCTTAAAGTGTCCACTTGACCACTCCCTTTTGCACCTCCCTTAATGCCTTAGGGACAAGGGTTCATTCTGGCAACACTTCTTCCTTGGCAACTGGCAAAACCTTGAATCTGGAAACTGAATAGCCCTTGATTCAGTAGCCCTGTTTAGTGTCCCCACACTATGAAACTATCTGTTGAAATTTGTGACCTGGCCCCCTGTAATAGTGTGATTTATAAGAAATATGTATATATTATATATTATATATTATATATTATATATATATATATTTGGGCATTCATATGGCCAAATTATACTTCTCATATGTATTTCGCCTTGTCCACAGTTTCTGGCTCACAACTCTCAAAACCCTTGGAATTTCCTAAGACGGAAAGATGTCTTTTGTTATGTTAATGAAGGAGACTTTTGGACACTGCCCACCACCCCCACCAAGGTGAGGTCCCTTGCCAGGATAACCAGTCCTGTATCTAGAGGGTTGGAACTTTCTGTCCTACCCCCTGTCCTCACAGAAGGGGAGAGGAGAGGGGCTGGAGGTTGAATCAGCCAATGACCAATGCCTCAGTCAATCAAGATTACTCCAGGAAGTCTCCCTTAAAAACCCCCCAAAAAGCTGAGTTCAAGCTTCTGGGTTGGTGAACACATGGAGTTTCAGGGAGAATGGCTTCATGCCTGGAGAGGGCATGGAAACTTCGTGCCTTTTCTCCGTATTTTGCTCTATACATCTCTTACATCTGGGTGTTCATTCATATCCTTCATCATAACCTTTAATAAACTGGGACACTAAGTGTTTACCTGAGTTCTGTGAGCTGTTCCAGCCAATCGGTCCAGCCTGAGGAGGTCACTGGAACCTCCAAAGTGTAGCCAGTAGGTCTTACACCTGGCGTCTGAAGTGGGGGTGGGGGCAGTCTGGTAGGACTGAACCCTTAACCTGTGGAATGGGATGCTGTTTC
>NW_027713028.1:0-329 GCF_054177405.1 Leptonychotes weddellii | reverse complement strand
TTTAAGCTTAATATAAACCCAAATATTTAGGTAATGGATTAAAGAATTCAACATTTAAATTTCCATAACTAAAACTTTCTAGGAAGATTGATATAATAAATCTCATTTCACTCATTAAACATACATAATCAGAAGGAGTGAAATATAATGAGGTGACATTTACAGATGCTAAAAACATTTTTCCCATTTGTCCCCTTCATGATCTTCGGTAAAAATAAAATGCGTATTTAAAAAGATTGATAATTATATGCAACATTGTTTCCTTTCAAGAAGAATTTTAGCATTCACATTCTCTTCACAAGTTTTCTTCTTTTAAAAATAAAGTATAA
>NW_027713027.1:0-329 GCF_054177405.1 Leptonychotes weddellii | reverse complement strand
TTGTATTGATGACTGCAGAGTTGCAAGGCAGAATGTATATCTAAACCATTTTAATTGTAGGTGAATTTTAATCATCTTGATAAAAACATAGACTAACTTTTTAATTTTGAAATGATTCTAGATTTACAGGAAGTTGCAAAAATAGTAAAGGGTCCCATGTACCTTCATCTGGTGTACCGTAGCGGAGGTACATTACGTAACGTAGTGTAGTTTCACAACCAGGAGATTAGCACTGGTACAATCCACAGACCTGACTCACATTTCTCTAGTTTCACATGTCCTTGTTGGTGTGTACGTGTGTATACACATGTGTGGGTTTAGGTCAGTGC
>NW_027713026.1:0-329 GCF_054177405.1 Leptonychotes weddellii | reverse complement strand
TGATCATGCCCTGATTATTGTTGCTTTCATTGTTATAATTACTATCATTTACCCGGCTATAAGGCCAATCTGAATCTAGTTTACTTCTATAATGAATTTTCTGATCTTGGATTTGTAATTTAAAAAGAAAAAACAATGAAAAAAATAAAGCTGGATAAAGAAAAGCATTTTTAAGTAAAAGTGGTGAAAGAATTAGAGCAAGCCATCCTTTATTTGCTTTGAAAACTAGTTGGTTAATCATATTTTTGATATATGTTAAATGTTTAATACAGTTCTACAACTATATTAGATATATAATGACTCAAAAACCAGTACTGATGCAAATTTTC
>NW_027713025.1:0-329 GCF_054177405.1 Leptonychotes weddellii | reverse complement strand
GAAAACAAATAATCCAGTTAAGAAACGAGCAGAAGACATGAATAGACATTTTTCCGAGGAAGAAATCCAGATGCCCAAGAGACACATGCAAAGATGCTCAACATTACTCATCATCAGGGAAATACAAATGAAAACTACAATGACATATCACCTCACACCTGTCAGAATGCCTAAAATCAACAACACAAACGACTGGTGTGGGTGAGGATGTGGTGAAAGGGGAAGCCTCTTGTACTGTTGGTGGGAAAGCATACTGGTGCAGCCACTCTGTAAAACAGTATGGAGGTTGCTGAAAAAGTTAAAAATAGTTAAAAATCATCCCTGTGACC
>NW_027713024.1:0-329 GCF_054177405.1 Leptonychotes weddellii | reverse complement strand
TAATTCCCTATGTGGCTCAGCAATGGGCTATTTTTTACATATCACAGTAATGATTTAGTCAATAATTGTGATATAATTATACTGGGGGTAAGAAAAAAAAGAAAATTGTGTTGAGTGGGGAAGAGCTAAGTTATCTTCCACAGTTGTGAGTACAGAGTTAATGGGTCTTAAATCGATAAATAGGTCAGGAAATGTCGGCATACCACAGACTCTATAAAACTGCACTTGCTAATACCAGGAAACTTGTTTCTGAGGTGTGAGGGAGAGAATAGTTATCTCTCATAAAACATATTATGGTACTAGACTTTTATAACCAAGGATATCTTTTG
>NW_027713023.1:0-329 GCF_054177405.1 Leptonychotes weddellii | reverse complement strand
CTTACCATGAATCAGCATTGTATATCCATTCAACAGTGCAAAGCACAGTTTTTCTTGAAGAATCCCACACATTCATATTTCCTGCCTCAAAGAAAAACACTTTTTTTGTTGTTGTTTTGGCTTGTGCCTTCAGACCCTTTTTGTGCATTTCAAATATATGTATTTGAAGTATATTTTATGTGTTTATTTTTCTACATAACTAGTATTTGTCTTAGTCCACTTGGACTGCCATAACAAAATACCACAGACTGGTGGCTTATAACCAACAGAAATTTATTTCTCACAGTCCCAGAGCCTAGAAATCCAAGGTCAGAGGGCCAGCACGTTCA
>NW_027713022.1:0-329 GCF_054177405.1 Leptonychotes weddellii | reverse complement strand
TCTTCTGCATAAGTATTTTCTGTGAAGGTATTCTGTACATTTTCTAGAAGTTTTATAATTTCGCCTTTTACATTTAATTCTATGATCAGTCTCAATTTAATTATTTATAAGCTGTGAGGTAAGGTTTGCCTTTTTTTCTCTCCACTGGGATATAAGTTTTTCTAGTACCACTTGTTGAAAAGAGTTTCTTTTCCCAATAAATTGCTCTAGTGCCTTCGTTGAAAATAAGCTGACCATCTACGTGAGGGCATATTTCTGGATCTTCTGTTCTGTTCCACTGATTTAGTCTTATGCCAATACCATACTGATTACCGTGGCTGTATAATGAG
>NW_027713021.1:0-329 GCF_054177405.1 Leptonychotes weddellii | reverse complement strand
TCATTTGCTGTATCCTATAATACATAGAAAAACACTTTCAGAATTATGATATTACAAAAATTACAACAAACCTACTACGTAAATGTCAAGATTTTTCTGCAATTTTGTTTTGTCATGTGTATTTTACTTTTTGAAATTCTCCTACATATACTTGGTGAATTTATTTAGCTATAACATCTTTACAATAAATTTATCTAACAATAGAAAAAATGTACAGTTTTTATACAATTACATAAAATGTATAGATTCACAAAAAGAGAAATGACATCATAAATTTGAATCATCCCATCCAAAAATAAGAGATACATTTTGTCATTTGCTCAAGCTTA
>NW_027713020.1:0-329 GCF_054177405.1 Leptonychotes weddellii | reverse complement strand
GAGGTCCCAGCCATGTGAAACTCACCCCATGGGTTTTGTGAAGTCCAATTATCACTCTATAATGGTTATCTACACAATATTTTCTTTTTTAAAAAAGATTTATTTATTCATTTGAGAGAGTAAGCAGGGGGGAGGGGCAGAGGGAGAGAGAAAATCCTAAGCAGGCTCCCTGCCCAGCGCGGAACCCTACATAAGGCTCCATCTCACGACCCTGAGATCACCACCTGAGCTGAAACCAAGAGTCAGACGCTTAACCGACTGAGCCACCCAGGTGCCCCTCACAATATTTTCTTTAAATAAATTAATTTGTTTTACTTAGATACTTCTTT
>NW_027713019.1:0-329 GCF_054177405.1 Leptonychotes weddellii | reverse complement strand
AAAAAAACCATTGATGACCCAACAAAATATGGATTGAATATTCAGAACCAACATTTAAGAAAACAGATTATAGATATTATAGTTTTCACATTATGTTAATGATGTTTTGTTTACCGTTTTCTTGGGTATATCTCTTTAACCACTGATAGAATCCAAAGCAGGAAGTCAAGAAGATTGTTAGATTTCTAGAGAAGAATTTGAATGATGAGGTCTTGGATAAGATCGTCCATCACACTTCATTTGAAATGATGAAGGATAACCCTCTGGTGAACTATACACATCTACCAAGTACAGTGATGGATCATAGCAAATCCTCTTTTATGCGTAAA
>NW_027713018.1:0-5738 GCF_054177405.1 Leptonychotes weddellii | reverse complement strand
GGAGCCCCTGAAGGGGGCAGGGGGTGCATGCGTCTCTCAAAGCTCCTGGCCTGCTGGGAGCACAGGGTGCTCCAGGTGGAGGTAGCCTGGCCGACAGGTAGAGAGGCCCATGAGGCCTTTGGGAGGGCCTGGAAGGGGCAAGACAGGGAGCAGGTCAGGGAAGAGCCAAGCCACCTCCCGGTAAGGGCAAAGACTCCTGACACCTGGGGCCCTGGGCTCTGACTGTGGCAAAGTCCCTGCTGCTGCACATCACTAGGCAAACCCCACAGAGGAAGGGGGCCGATGGGGCTGCCAAGGCCAGAAGGGCCTGGAGGGAAAGAAGGAGCCAAGGACAGGGGGAGTGACTGAGAGGCAAGCACCACCCTGCAGGTGGCCTCCGTGGTGACTCAGGGCCCCATGTAGTTGCGTGTAGGGATGCAACTGCCTTCCACCTCTGCGGGACACACCTGCTCAGAGGAGGGGTCAAGGACACATCCTGGGCGGGGGGATCTGCTTCTTTCACTGCTGACCCAGAGGGGGACCCAGGCCCAGGGCATCCCTCTCCCAGAGATGGGCACTGGGAGGTCCTGGAAGGGGTGTGTGGTGGGGGGGGCATCAGTGGGGTCTGTTGCTGGCCTGTTCACTCACATCTCCAGGTGGCTGTTCTATTCAGTCAGGCCAGCCCTTGTGCCAGAAGCTGAGCACAAAGAAAAGAAATGGCTAATGCTCTGTGCTCCAGGACTCCACTGTCTCTCAGAGGAGAGGCAAGGGAGGGTTTTGCCATCACCATAAAGGTCTAAAGGCGTTGGGACAGACTGGGCCCAATTAACTCTCAAAACCTCCTTCCACTGAGGAAAAACTACTGGGAGCAGAATACCAATCAAGCAAGATAGGAATGGTAGGGTCAAAGAAAAGAGGTCCAGATAAAAGTGAGGGAGAACAAATTGAGATGATCACAGAAAGTAAGTGGACATATTTTTTACAGTTCTCAAAATCAACAGAAGAGGGTGCTCTTTATATGTGAAATTAGAAAATCTATGTATTTTTTTTAACCCTCCTCTACAATTGCAAGAAAACCAATTTGGGGTGAAAAAGAGTAACAGAAAAAGATCAAAGGCAAATCTCACACAAAGTTATTAGAATAAAACAAAAAATACAGGGCATCCCTCTAGACATTGAAAGCATCCTGGAAAGAAATGTGCACAAAACAGATGGAACTACAATCCTTCATTGTAAAGCAAGTTAAGGCATTAAGAAAATGATTTAAGACATGAAAGAACAACATAAATCAGAATGGAAAAACTCAGGAATAAGATGATAGACTCAGGAAAGAATAGGAAATAAAAGATTTTTTTAAAGATTTTATTTATTTATTTATTTATTTGAGATAGAGAGTGAGAGAGAGCATGAGGCGGGGTGAGGGACAGAGGCAGAGGGAGAAGCAGACTCTCCACTGAGCAAGGAGCCCGATGTGGGACTCAGTCCCAGGACCCTGGGATCACGACCTGAGCCAAAGGCAGACACTTAACCAACTGAGCCACCCAGGTGTCCCAAAATAAAAGATTTTTAAAATTCCTTTAAATTTCAAAACTGAAGACTAAAGTAAAAGGAACTGAAGAATGCATAAATGCCACATATAATGCCTTAAGAGAACTAGAAGAAAATAAGGGAATTGTTTAAAGAGGAAAGATGAATAAAAATATGAAGAGTATTTGAAAGAAAATGACAAACTCAGGAGAAAAGCAAGAAAAAAAAATCTAATATACATATAATAGGAGTCCACAAAAATTAAAAACCAAAGAAAAGGAAAAGAAAAAATACTAAAATGCATAATTCAAGAAAACTTTCCTGGCACAAAACCAGATTCAAAATTACAAATTGACAGATTACACCAGATACCCATGAAAATCACCCCAAAACAAGCAAAATTGAAACATATTCTAGTAAAATTATTGGATTAAAGAAACAAAATTTCTTTGGATATCTAGGCAGAAAAGAATAAGTATATAATGGAAAGAAAACAAGACTCTCTTCAAAATTTCAACAGTGATGCTTTCCACCAGAAGAAAATTTAAGATAGTCATCAAGGGAAAATAATCTGAGCCAAGAATTTTATATCCAACCAAGCTCACTTTCAAGTATAAACACAGCAAATTCTCACCAACGTGAAAACTTGGAGAATTGTGTGTTGCCATGACTCCTTTCTTACAAATCTATTACAGAATGAACTTCAGACAACCAAAATAAATGAAGGGACACCAGTAAAGGCTGGTGGCAAGGATTAAATATGTATTTGCATGTAGAATAATGCATAAATAAGGGACATGGGAAGAAAGGGGAATATATAGTGGCTATATGTCAGAATAGTTGAACATAGGGCAACTGGTGTACAAAGGAGTGAGGACAGTGGAAAAAGTGTATGCACAATTTTTAAAACTCTTTTCTTAGGGTGCCTGGGTGGCTCAGTTGGTTGGGCATCTGCCTTCAGTTCAGGTCATGATCCCAGGGTCCTGGGATCCAGCCCCCAGTTGGGGTCCCTGCTCAACGGGGAGCCAGTTTCTCTTTCTGCCCCTCTCCCCCAACTCGTGCTCTGTGTGTGTGTGTGTGTGTCTGAAATAAATAAATAAAATCTTTAAAAAAAAAAAACTCTTGGACGCCTGGGTGGCTCAGTTGGTTAAGCGACTGCCTTCGGCTCAGGTCATGATCCTGGAGTCCTGGGATCAAGTCCCACATCGGGCTCCCTGCTCAGCAGGGAGTCTGCTTCTCCCTCTGACCCTCCCCCCTCTCATGCTCTCTCTATCTCATTCTCTCTCTCAAATAAATAAATAAAATTAAAAAAAAACTATTTTCTGTAATCATGGTGATGAAAGAGCTGGTCTTGTTATACTAAACATGTTCTTTTATCAGTAGTTTATTTATTTAGTATTTAGTGTTATTTATTTAGTATTATTATTTATTTATTATATAAAATTGTAACACCAAAATATTGTTTTTGCAATTTATAATTATGTGCTGGTATAAAAATTAGTTCTATTAAATTTTATTAATAATAAAGTATTTTTAAGTAAAAATGGTCTATATTTTGCTATGTCTAACTGCACATTTTTTCCTATTTCTTAAAAAATTATTTTATTGCAGTAAGAACAGTGAACATGAAATCTACCCTATTAACAAATGTTTAAGTGTACAATAGATTATAGTTGACTATAAATACAATGTTGTGCAGCAAATCTCTAGAGCTTACTCATCTTTCTTAACTGAAACTTTATGTCTGTTGATTAGCAATTCTCCCATTTCTTCAACCCCTCAGCCCCTGGTAACCAGCATTCCTCTCTTTGCTTCTGTGAGTTTAACTATTTTAAATACCTCATATAAGTGGAATCATGCAGTAAATGTATGTCCTTCTGTGACTGGCTCATTTCACTGAGCATAATGTCTTCCAGGTTCATCCCTGCTGTTACATAGTGCAGAATTTCTTTTTTTTTTTTTTCTTTTGAGGCTAAATAATATTCCATTGTATGGATGGACCACATGTTCTTTATCCAGTCATCTGTCAATGAACATTTAGGTTGTCTCCACCTCTATGCTACTGTGAATAATGCTGCAATGAATATGGGAGTGCAGAGATCTCTTGCAGATCCTAATTTCAGTTCTTTTGGACAAATACCCAAAAGTGGAGTTGCTGGATCATATGGTAGTTCTATTTTTAATTTTTTGAGGAGACTCTATATTGTTTTCCACAGTGGCTGCATCATTTTCCATTGCACCAACAGTGAGGAAAGGTTCAGTTTCTCCACATCCTCACCAACACTTGTTATCTATTTTGTTTGTTTGTTTTGGGTATCAACCATCCTGACAGGTATGAGATGAATATGTGAATATGTGACCTTACATAGCAAAAAGGACTTTGCATATTGATTTAGTTAAGGGTCTTTAGATGGGGAGATTATTCTGGAGTATCCAGGTATACCCAATCTAATCTCATGGGTCTTTAAATGCAGAAGAAGGAGGCAGAAAACTCAGAGTTAGAGAAGGAGATGTGATCACAAAAGCAGAGGTTAGAGTGATAAGGCCATAAGCCAAGGAATGCAGCTGGCCTTCAGATGCCGAAAAAGATGAGAAACAGATTCTCCCCTAAAGCCTCCAGAAGGACAGCAGCCCTGCCCACACCTTGACTTTAGCCCAGGGAGACCCATTTCATATTTCTGGCCTCCAGAATTTTAAGACATTTGTGTTGTTTGAACACACTACATCTGTGGTCATTTGTTACAGAAGTAATGGGAAGTGAATACAGGGTCTGTCTAGAGAAGTGTATATTTGTCTTCTATTTATCTCTAGATGTGTTAGATTATCAACTGCCTGAGGGGAGGGACTGAATTGGTCTTCTTGGTCTCTCCCTGGCATCTGGCAGAGTGCCTTACACATTAACCACGTTTAATCAAGTTCTGAGAATATTCTAATTAAGAAGCATGGAGAAGATTGCATTAAAATAAAGTAACAGATATCAGTGAGAAACATTCTTCTATTTTCCCTAGATTTGTTTTATTATTATTATTATTAACTGTCTTGTGAAGTATCCTATTGTATCATTATTTAAATTTGATAATGAGATTTCATTTCCTTTGGGTTCATCTTACATCCTCAGTGGGTTGATTACTCCTTGGGGAAGAAATTATTGCCTTGATTTCTCAGCACTCTGGCAGTACATCCACATCTTGCTCAGTAGGCCTCTCTATCAGTTTGCTAGCACTGTTGCAACAAATTACCACTAAAAGGGTGACTTAAACAGAAATATCTTGTCTCACAGTTCCGGAGGCCAGAAGTGGGAGATCAAGTTGTTACAGGGTTGGTTCTTTCAAGGGATAGTGAAGGATGAATCTGTTCCAGGCCTGTCTCCTTGGCTTGTAGATGAGCATCTTCTCCCTGTGTCTTCACATTGTCTTCCATCTGTGCATGTCCATGGCTATGTCCAAATGTCCCCTTTTTATAAGGACACCAGTCATATTGGATTAAGACCCACTCTAATTACCTCATCTTAAGTAATTACGTCTGCAATGGCCCTATTTCCAAATGAGATCACATTCTTTTTCTTAAGATTTATTTATTTATTTGAAAGTGGGGAGGGGCAGAGGGAAAGAATCTTCAAGCAGACTCCCTGCTGAGCGCAGAGCCTGACGTAGGGGGCTAGATCTCACAACCCATGAGATCATGACCTGAAGCAAAACCAAGAGTCAGACACTTAACCAACTGAGCCACCCAGGCACTCCAATATCACATTGTGAGGTACTGGGTATTAAGACTCCAACATATCTTTTGGAGGGAAACACAATTCAACCTACAGCAGTCCCCAAACACCCGCTAATTGTAATCATCCCACATTGGTAGTATGATGATATAATTATTGCCTCCCACATTGCAAATCAGGTTCGATTCCCAAACACTTCCTTTTCTTTTTTTTCTTCTATTTTATTTTTTTAATTTTTTATTGTTATGTTAATCCCCATACATTACATCATTCGTTTTAGATGTAGTGTTCCATGATTCACTGTTTGTGCATAACACCCAGTGCTCCATGCAGAACGTGCCCTCTTTAATACCATCACCAGGCTAACCCATCCTCCCACCCCCCTCCCCTCTAGAACCCTCAGTTTGTTTTTCAGAGTCCATCATCTCTCATGGTTTGTCTACCCCTCCGATTTCCCTCCCTTCATTCTTCCCCTCCTGCTATCGTCTTTTTTTTTCTTAACATATATTGCATT
>NW_027713017.1:0-329 GCF_054177405.1 Leptonychotes weddellii | reverse complement strand
GCTAGTGTAAGACACTCTTAACTGGGAGATGATTAAAATTAAGAGGATGGCATACTTTCTCCCACCAGAAACCAAAACCAGTATATTCTGGACTCCTGGAAAATGTTAATGTCAATGATTTGTTTCCAGTCTAATGTCACTGAGAAGACTTATAAAGGATCTGATCAAATCTAATGTAAACTGTGTAGATGTGATTCATGCTTACTAACATAGAAGGTGTACTTACAGTTAATGATAGGACAATAAACATTGAAACAAGTCATGTAGATAAGAGTTAGAGGCTTAATGAAGACATACAAATTTGCAGTAAAATGTACTGATGGGTCAGT
>NW_027713016.1:0-329 GCF_054177405.1 Leptonychotes weddellii | reverse complement strand
AGGTCTCTGCAGCCAGCTTTTTCACTCCAATGGCTGAAATGGTAGAAGTAGTTCCGCAAGAAAGGAGAAACTGTCACCTGCAAACTGCAAGAATGAAAGAGCAGAGTCTGGATGATTAGCAATAGCAAAAACCCAGAGATTCTCCAACAGCAGCTCAGATTATTGATAAAATGTGGATGTTTTCATGCTCTGCCCGTTATTGGGAGTCTTCACTACACATTTCCATCACTAGAAGCCATATATGCTGGAGTTTTCCAAACCTGTATGTGAAGAATTTAAAACTGTTAGTGTAATATTATTTGCTCTCTTGTATGTATATCCTCAGTGCA
>NW_027713015.1:0-329 GCF_054177405.1 Leptonychotes weddellii | reverse complement strand
ACCTGAGCAGAAATCAAGAGTCAGAGTCTCAACTGACTGAGCCACCCAGGCGCCCCCAATGTGATTTAAATCACACAGGAATAGTAAAAAAATATCTGATGAATGAATAAAACCCCAATCTGTGACTTGTGACTCAGGATTCAATAACTTGGCTGATCCTCTGTTGACGCTGGATGGAAGTAACGGAGAAAGCACATGCCCATCCTAGAGTGTAAGTAGGCGGCTTTAGCTGCCCAACATCCCTCTCCACTTGTGCCTGCCACCCCCTCTACAGTCTCTGTTCACACGGTTTCACTGGGGCTGACCCCACCCTGCAGCTCCAGGGGAGG
>NW_027713014.1:0-329 GCF_054177405.1 Leptonychotes weddellii | reverse complement strand
GCCGGCCCCCCCCCCCCCCCCCCCCGCCAACCCCCAGCCTCAGCATGCCTGGCAGGAAAGGCAAGGCAGGAAAGGCAATGGAGAAAGCACGCCCGAAGCCCAGATCCTCAGCCCCCTGCTCTCCTTCCTTCCCCCCTGCCCCCTGCAGCCACGTTCCGGCCACAGCACTCATGTGTACGCCTCTTGCCCATCCTTTCTAATGTGTTTGTTGAGTACCCACTGTGCGCTACAAGCCGGTGGGCAGACGTCTCAAAACGTGCCTTTGTGGGGTTTTTGACTCTGCAGAGGTGGTGACCAAGGCAGATCTCTACACAGAGCAATCGTTTCCG
>NW_027713013.1:0-329 GCF_054177405.1 Leptonychotes weddellii | reverse complement strand
AGCGGGGCAGGACCGACGCCTTATCTCAACTGCGCGCCCACAGACTGACTGCGCGTTTGGTTGCTTCACTTCCCGCACCATTCTGTTACCTAGTTTGTTGTGTGGCTTGTCTTCTGCCCTGCTGTGTGCCGTGTAAGAAGCCTAATTTAATCACATGGTGAATTGTCACGGAGTTTGGAAGCCTGAACCTGCTCTATAAGTGTGATTTAACTTTGCTTTATGATTGAATAAAGCCGACATTGTGGAAAGACCCTACTCGTGTGTGCACCTTCATGGAGTGTTCCTGACAACTAACAATAGTGTGTTCTATTCCACATCTGAGGTAGATC
>NW_027713012.1:0-329 GCF_054177405.1 Leptonychotes weddellii | reverse complement strand
TAATTCCCTATGTGGCTCAGCAATGGGCTATTTTTTACATATCACAGTAATGATTTAGTCAATAATTGTGATATAATTATACTGGGGGTAAGAAAAAAAAGAAAATTGTGTTGAGTGGGGAAGAGCTAAATTATCTTCCACAGTTGTGAGTACAGAGTTAATGGGTCTTAAATCGATAAATAGGTCAGGAAATGTCGGCATACCACAGACTCTATAAAACTGCACTTGCTAATACCAGGAAACTTGTTTCTGAGGTGTGAGGGAGAGAATAGTTATCTCTCATAAAACATATTATGGTACTAGACTTTTATAACCAAGGATATCTTTTG
>NW_027713011.1:0-329 GCF_054177405.1 Leptonychotes weddellii | reverse complement strand
GTGGGCACATGATTTAAATTTTTTGTAATCTAAGTCAAGCTAAGATGGGACTAAACAGTTGACTTTCAAAGCACTAGATCAGGTCTTAACTGGTGTGAAGAAGCACAAATAGATAATTAAATATAGTAATGCCTAATTAATGAAAAGAAACATAGTTCAGGGGCGCCTGGGTGGCTCAGATGGTTAAGCGTCTGCCTTCAGCTCAGGTCATGATCCCAGGGTCCTGGGATCGAGCCCCACATCGGGCTCCTGGCTCAGCCGGGAGTCTGCTTCTCCCTCTCCCTCTGCCTCTCCCACTGCTCATGCTCTCTCTCTCTCTGTATCTCTGT
>NW_027713010.1:0-329 GCF_054177405.1 Leptonychotes weddellii | reverse complement strand
TGCTTAAACACACAGGGCACTGTGCTTACAGAGGCTCTGACCTGCCTGAGCTTGTCTCCTGGGACCTGTGGCTATTACCCTCTTCCTCTGCCTGTACCCTGCTTCTCCATTTGTCTGCTCACTTTTCCTGAACTATGCCTGCCAGCCCTCCTCCCTTGATTCTGTGTTCCCTACCAATTCCCCCACCTTCTCTTTCTCTTGACTGTAAACTCCTCGAGAGAGAAGATATCCTCATCTGATATAAAAGATCCTTGGTTTGCCCAAGAATCAGGCTAGAAGGTCTGTTGCAAAAATAAATGAGCAGTGGCTCTTTTTATTGGAAAAAAAAA
>NW_027713009.1:0-329 GCF_054177405.1 Leptonychotes weddellii | reverse complement strand
AAAAAAACCATTGATGACCCAACAAAATATGGATTGAATATTCAGAACCAACATTTAAGAAAACAGATTATAGATATTATAGTTTTCACATTATGTTAATGATGTTTTGTTTACCGTTTTCTTGGGTATGTCTCTTTAACCACTGATAGAATCCAAAGCAGGAAGTCAAGAAGATTGTTAGATTTCTAGAGAAGAATTTGAATGATGAGGTCTTGGATAAGATCGTCCATCACACTTCATTTGAAATGATGAAGGATAACCCTCTGGTGAACTATACACATCTACCAAGTACAGTGATGGATCATAGCAAATCCTCTTTTATGCGTAAA
>NW_027713008.1:0-329 GCF_054177405.1 Leptonychotes weddellii | reverse complement strand
AAAAAAAAAACTGCAAGGACTAGGGATGGGTCCTTCCTAAATACTCTGGTTATGTGAGAATTAATTTGATTGTTTTTGAAGATTTACTTATTTTATTCAAGAGAGCGCACGTGTGCAAGTGCACAGTTGCGGGGAGGGGCAGAGGGAGAGAATCTCAAGCAGACTCGCTGCTGAGTGTGGAGCCTAACACAGGGGTCAATCCCATGACCAATGAGGTCATGACCTGAGCCTTTATTCATTTTGACAGAGAGACAGAGAGAGGAACACAAGCAGAGGGAGTGGGAGAGACAGAAGCAGGCTTCCCGATGAACAAGGAGCCGGATGCAGGA
>NW_027713007.1:0-5738 GCF_054177405.1 Leptonychotes weddellii | reverse complement strand
AATTCTTTCAAAGAACCAGCTCCTAGTTTCGTTGATCTGTCCTACTGTTCTTTTAGTTTCTATTTCATTGATTTCTGCGCTGATCTTTATTATTTCTCTTCTCCTGCTGGATTTAGGCTTTATTTGCTGTTCTTTATTTTCATAATAAGAAAAAAATGAGTGCAGACAGTTTGCTTGCTGTGAATCAGCATTTCTCTACATTTAGGCTGATTTCGCATATCAGTGATTCTTCTTGATTCAGCAGTCTGTATAAGCATTTTCCCTTATTATTATAATCCTTGTGAATATTCTTATTTTTTCCTTGTGAATATTTTTGAAAGAAGAATAGACAGATAATTAAACAGTTATAATTGACAGTTTTGAGAATTTGGTGAGAGGGGCATTCACATATGGGGCTGGAGGTATCCGGCAAATCAAAAGCTACACCATCCATTCTGAGCTCACGAAGATGGATCCACATTCTGGTATTGCGAGAAAGAAACTACCAATCAGCTTCAGCCATTCTCATTTTAATTATTTTCATCCCAGAAAACAGGTCTTCAAAAACAATCTCTGGACTCAGTATACCACCGTAATGTCTTCCTGGTGTCTCTCCCTGCCTTTTTCCTTTGAAGTGGACCTAAGGTTGGATGCTTTCAGTAACCTTAGGGAGTGAGGAATCTACCAGGTCAGAGGCCTCCCAGACAGTCAGTCAGTGATTTGTTTGTTTATGTGCTTATTTTTATTATTTATTTTTAATATTTAGGTTAGAGGAGAAGCCACTTTAGTACCCAAGGACCAATTCTGTTACTCTATTATCATATAAGGAAAATGTTGTATCATAGTTGCCTACTACTACCTTCCATTTCTTACTACATTATTAAGCCTGCAAGTTTCAACATAGCAGACCTACATATGGCCAATCATACCTTCAACTTACATAATATATTTTAGAACCCATTCCTTCATCCCATCATTAGCACAAATGCTTTCTTATATCAAATTTGGACATTCATACATCAGCTATGAACAGATATTTACAATATCCTTTGGTAGTATTTATCTCTAAACAGTATAACAATGATTAAAAAAACTTCTTAGGAAATGATGGACAAATTACTTAACCCTCAGGCTTTGATTCAACAACTAGAACATAAGGAAAATAATAGTGCCTCATGAAGGGATTATAATGGTAATTAAATCAAGTAGTATATTAAAGAGCAATTAGTCTGTGTCTTGCACATCAAAAGCACTAAAATTGGTGCCCTCAACTACCTAGGTATGTGCTTTATTGGGCAGAATTCATGACTTGGATTTCTTAAGGAATTTGTGCTATTTGCTCTAATACTTTATTGTATTTTGTCTTCTGTTTTCTAAACATGAATGCAATACAGAAAAATTAAAGACCTGCTAGCTATCTGTCTATATTATATATTTACTTGTAGAGAAACAATACAAAGAAATTATATCAAACCCTAAAAATATTTTCAAAGATTTTGACTAACAGGTGAGATACCATTAAGGAGTAAGAATCAGTATCAAAATATTTAAGTGACACACATCCAATTGCAATGAGTATCCCTAGTATCCAGATTGTGTTCATCCAATATACAAAAGGAACCAGAGCTCCTTGGGGGAAATGACTGATTCTAGATTGAGGGGCAAGAAGTGTACAAACTGAACCTGGAACATCTCAATATGCCAAAAAACAAAGAAGTTATCAGATTACTAGGTTTGTGTCAAAGGACTCAGAAACCAACTTCTGGAGGCTCTGATTGGTCAAATACAGTTATCCTGGAACATCAGCAAGAATATTGATTGCAATGTATTAAAACCCTTCCAATTAATCATAAATCTATAAGTTTAAAATAATAGCAAAAAATAAAAAAAAACTAGAAGTTCACTGATCACCTTTGGAACGTGGTAGACAATCAAGTAATTATACAGGGAAGTAAAACAAGTGAATCAATGCTTAGTTTTCCTCTGTGAATTGTATATTAGTATAATCAAATAACTGATAAGGTTTCTTTTTATAGAAATCTTCTAGCTAAGACATGAAAGGAGAAATTATAGAATTAGAATATCATAATATTTTAACCTCCAGTGAATTAATGATCTAGATAATGATCACCAATGACTCCTGACATCACACATACTTGCAATACACATATACACTCTCACACACACAAACATACACACACACACCAGACCTTACATGTCTCCTTGTGGAAGTATAGAATGCCCTAAAATATCAAACTTGAGTCTCAACAATCTTCTAGATCTAACTACCATAAATGTAGGCTGTACAGGGAGCAGAGTGGCAGTTAATTTGATAGGACAAGGATGCAATCAGAAAAATCTAGGATGTACAGAAAAAACTCTACAGAAAAATGAACTGGATTCTTCAACAAGTAAACTTTAAGGGAAGAAAAAGGGTGGGGAGAATCTGTAAATAAAAAGGGATTTAAAAGATATACCGACCAAATAAAATATGTGGGCTTTACATAGATTCCAATGTGAACAAATTTTTAAAAATTAGAAAACATAACCAGGGAGATGTTAATTATATTAAGAAATTATTTTTAATATTATGAGATGTGAAAATAATAATATAGTAAAATGGCAATATGATTACATTGTTAAAAGATTTCTTTTAGATATATGCTGAAATATTTATAAGTGAATAAATTACTTTTGGGGTAGCTAATGGGTAGGGTGTAGGTGAAACGAGAAGCTGAGTACATGACAGTCCATTAAACTGTTGTCTCTACTTCTGAGTATGATTGACTTTTCTGTAATAAAATGGTAATAATCAATAGCCTTCAGTGAGATGAAAATGCATAGTTTCCTAGAGCTTTTATATTATTACTGGTTACAGCAGCACTTTTAGCAAGAATTTCATTAGATCTTCACTTGAAAAGTTTTAGGAAAAGTGATAAAATAGCATCAAAATCAGCATTATAATCTCCTGCTATTTATTCTTTTGTAAAAGTTACCATCAGCCCACCCTTCTACTACACATTTAAAAAGTTTCTCTGTCTACTAAGGGTCACTTTGAGGAAGCCAGTAGAGTAGAATGTAAGGCAAAAAATTATTTCAGAAAATGAACTTATTGAGATTTAATGTTTAATCTACTTAATATTTTTGTAGCTAGGTACATATTTTTTAATTGTTAGTAATAAGAAAGTTACAAAAATAGGAATATTATCTTTTTCTAATTATCTGAGAACATTATCTCCATTATACCATGTAAATTTATTGCTTGATTTTTGTGTGTTTTACTTCTCTATATATTTTCAGGAACATATAGTAAATGAGACTATTGTGCATAGATAAAGAGCTAAATAAAATTTAATCTTTGACTCAATTCCTTTTTAGGAAGCTGTTTGAAAAAACTAGAAATTCAGATGAATATGAGTGTTATATTTTATCACAATGTTATTACCAGTGAAATTTTGAAAGTAACTTAGATTTCAAATAAAACAAAATCATTTAAATTACAGCATTTTATGGGGGAGTATTTTGTAGTGTTGGAGAAATCTAATTAAAAACAAATCTCCCAACCCAGAAAACTACTCCACAAAAGTAGGAGAGAGAGAGAACACTTTTATTATTGAGTAAGCATTAAATCAGAATATGATGCATATCACAGGCAACCTGCTGAGATTACAAAAACAGGAAGAAATTCCAACCTTTTATATAACCGGGCAGAAACAACCCATTACATACATGTTGTCAAGATAAACAATAACTACTCCTCAAGTAAGAAGACTTAACAACACCACTTCTAACACATAGTTAGTTTAGATGTACCTGGTAATTGAGATTAGCTAATCAGCTTTATCCAGAGGAGAAACAGATTTCTCATACCTTTATGATAGGAGGTAGTTTTGTAACATGAAGCAAGGTGCCAACATATCTTAAGCACCAACCTGTCCACAGAAATCCAGAGATAGTGGTACCATCTCCCTTGATGCTTCCATTTCATAGAGAAGGCTCCCATGTACTTAAGAAAGACAATCCTAGTTATAAAGCTGACAAAAGGCCTATTTGGTTTTCAAAAATATATACATTTCAAATAAAGGAGAAAATACAAGTTTTCTAAAGTAAATGTTCTAGGAAAAAGGAGGGGAGGGAAACCTATTGCCTTATTTTATTTTATTTTTCAGGGAAAAATGTTTTTTAATTACGTGCTCAATCCATTTGGTGTATTTCAAAAGGTGCAGTACTTTTCTTCATTTATCAGTGAAAGAAGTTAGAAATTAACTTCAAAAAAGTCAGCAAATGGCAAACAAATTTCCTTGAATGTCATAGTCACATATATAGTGCATTCTAGAAAGGAGGAGGGGCAAGACAGATTCCACCCACTTTCATGAGTTTCATCAAATACTGGACCTACTCAAGCATCGTACTAAAAGCAATGTTAAATCAAACTAAAGATTAAAGATTAAAATTCGTTTTTGCAATAATGATAAATGCCCTGGACCTACCCACATGCGCTCGTGTGAGACAAGGCCCATAGGTATGGTCCCCTCCCCCTCTCAGTACTAGTTAATTTGAGTAATTGTGTATTGTCAGAAAAGTGATTAGTACTAGTTTTTGTTTTGTTGTTTCAAATTTTTTGTTTGTTTGTTTAAGAGCAAGGCATGCTTATGATAACTCTGTAACAGACTAATTTGGGTTGTTGAAGCTGCTCCTGGGCTCCATCCACTCTGGAGAATGATCTGTGACATTTAGGTTTTGTTTTGTTTTGCTTTGTTTTTTCCTTTTTTTTTTCTATTGCCTTATTTTTAAAAAATGTATTAAAGAACTAATATTTTAGATCAGTTTTAGGTTTATAACAAAATTGAGAGGAAGGTACAGATATTTCCTATATACTTCCTGGTCCTGCACAATCATAGCCTTCCCCATTATCAACATCACTAACCAGAATGGTACATTTTTTACCAAGGATGAATCTACATTGACATATCATCATCACCCCAAATCCATAGTTGACATTAGGTTTCACTCTTGGTGTTGTACATTCTGTGGGTTCGGACAAATGTATGACATATCTATCATTATAACATTTTGCAGAGTGTTTTCAATGTCTTAAAAATCCTGTGTGCCCTGCCTATTCACCTCCTCTCTTCCACCACAGTCAACCACTAACTTTTTGTTGTCTCCATAATTTTGCCTTTTCCTGAATTCATATAGTTTGAATCATACAGTATGTAGCTTTCCCAGATTAGCTTCTTTCACTTAGTAATATGCATTTAAGTTTCCACTATGTCTTTTCATGGCTTGATAGTTCATTTCTTGTTAACACTAAATAATATTCCATTGTCTGAATGTACCATAGCTTATTCATCCATTGACCTACTGAAGGACATCTTGGTTGCTTTCAAGTTTTGGCAATTATGAATTAAACTGCTATGAGCAGCCATATGCAGATTTTTGTGCAGACATTTACATTTTCAACTCCTTTAGGTAAATACCAAGAGAAAGATAGTTGCATCATATGGTGAAAATATGTTTAGTATTGTAAGAAATGACCAAACTGGGGCACCTGGGTGGCTCAGTCGTTAAGCGTCTGCCTTTGGCTCAGGTCATGATCCCATGGTCCTGGGATCGAGCCCTGCATCAGGCTCCCTGCTCAGCCAGGAGCCTGCTTCTCCCTCTCCCACTCCCTGCCTGTGTTCCCTCTCTTGCTGTCTCTTTCTCTCTCTCTGTCAAATAAATAAAAAAATCTTAAAACAAAAAAAAGAAACTGGTTT
>NW_027713006.1:0-329 GCF_054177405.1 Leptonychotes weddellii | reverse complement strand
TCTTGACTGATCCGTAGTCTGGAGTAATTATTTCTGCCACCGTGGGTTTTGCTGGTCGAAGCCCACAAGATAAGAGTCGGAACCCTCAATCCAACAATCCCACTACGGGGTATTTCTCCAAAGAAATTGAAAGCAGAGTCTCGAAAAGATACCTGGACTCCCATGTTCACTGCATTATTCACAACAGCCAGACCTGGAAACAACCTAAGTGTCCATCTGTAGATGAATGGATAAAAATCTATCTATCCATCTATAATTTAATATAATATTAATATAATTTATTTATAATGATATATATATAAAATTATTCGTCCACAAGAAAGAAGGAC
>NW_027713005.1:0-329 GCF_054177405.1 Leptonychotes weddellii | reverse complement strand
CCTCATAGGGTTGTCATGAGGATTCAATGAACTCATCTGTGCAGCACCTGGAGCAGTGACTGGAGCTTAATAACTGCTCAGTAAAGTAAGCAGCAGCATTAGTACCTGTAGTAGTAGCAGTAGTAGTAGCAGTAATAGTAGTTGTAGCAGTACCTCTAGTAGCAGTAGTACCTGTAATAGTAGCAGTAGTAGTTGTAGCAGTAGCTGTAGTAGAAATCATAATAGTAGCAGTAGTATCAATCATAGTAGTAGTAGCAGTAGTAGTAATAGTAGTAGCAGTAGTAGCAATAGTAGTAGTAACAGTAGCTGTAGTAGCAATAGAAGTAGTA
>NW_027713004.1:0-329 GCF_054177405.1 Leptonychotes weddellii | reverse complement strand
GGGCCAGCACCCCCACTGCTAGCACTCTGGGCCAACCCACAACCATCCCTTCCCTGGATGATTGCTCTAAACACCAACAGGTGTCCCTCCCTGTCTGCTCTCCTGCCTCGGTCGGAGGGATCCTGTCAGAACAGATACCAGGTCCTGTCCTCTGCTCAGAGCAATGGCCAACCCCTCACTCAGAATCAAAGCTTAGTCCTTGAAACAACCGGAAGTCCATCAACAGAGGAATGGTCCAGTAAAAAATTGTGGTACGTCTATCCAAGGGCCTACCGCTCAGTTATAAAAAGACCTGAAGTTCTGACCCATGCTAAAAAGTTCATGAAGCC
>NW_027713003.1:0-329 GCF_054177405.1 Leptonychotes weddellii | reverse complement strand
AGGAGTCTCCTCTTGCAAGAGACAGACCGCTGACTATCTCACCCAATCCTTCAGCAAATCGGACAAGTGTCAATAAAAAACGTCTAAGGGAGAAAAGTCACCCAAAAGGAAGGATTGGAAGCAACAGGTTGGGTTTATTCTCCACAGACACGGCCACTGTCACCTGACCAGCAACTAAAGAAAGTTCCTGGTCCCACCACTACCATTGCAGAGCTTAAAGTAAGAGTAAGAATTTCTAAGAAATGATCATTAGCCAAGTTTTTTTTTTTTTTTTTTTAAAGATTTTTTATTTATTTATTTGAGAGAGGGAGAATGAGAGACAGAGAGCA
>NW_027713002.1:0-329 GCF_054177405.1 Leptonychotes weddellii | reverse complement strand
AGGCAAAACTCAGAGTTTAATTCTCTCCAGTTCTAACACACTGGATTTGTTTTCCACCCTCCTATGAATGGAAGGGATTTACAACTCATTATCTTTTGGCAAGTCCATGGCAATGTTATTTTTAAATAACATTTTCTAATAAACTCCTAGACTAAAGAATGGTTTGCTAAGCTACTCCAAGCAAAGACCTGGATATTGCTCTTAAAATAAAGAGGTATTCCCACCATCTGTCTTCAGTATCTTCATAACTAATTTCCCTACAGTAATGACTCAACTTTCATTCTTTACTTACTGATTAGTATGGCTCACAAGAACAGTTGAAATAAATG
>NW_027713001.1:0-329 GCF_054177405.1 Leptonychotes weddellii | reverse complement strand
ACCCAGCGCTCTTGGGCCCAGGCTCTAGAAGTGGTTGCAGGCTCCATGTGGGGAGGTCTTCAGATGGACGCAAAGACAGAGCTTCTCCTCCTGAGTAAGGGTGATAAATGAGACCCCCTTGCCTACACCACACACACACACACACACTTCCTCCCCTCCCCTCTGTGCTTTCTGGTGATTGCCTTTTGTCGTACAGCTGTGGTGGCCCCTTTCACCTGAGAAACGAAGATGTGCCCGCCTCCACCCTGGGTTTATAAGAGGTTTTTAAATAGGGGCACCTGCTGTTCTAATCGCTGAGGAGTGGCAGATTTCTAACCAGTGAATCTCTG
>NW_027713000.1:0-329 GCF_054177405.1 Leptonychotes weddellii | reverse complement strand
AGGTTTGGTGGGCAGGTGCATTCTTTTCTCTTGCTGTCACCCAAGACAGACCTCCTATGCTTCTTTTTTTTTTTCTATTGCCAATTGTATTTCTTTTTTTTTTTATTATGTTATGTTAATCACCATACATTACATCATTAGTTTTTGATGTAGTGTTCCATGATTCATTGCGTATAACACCCAGTGCTCCGTTTAGTACATGCCCTCTTTAATACCCATCACCAGGCTAACCCATCCTTCCACCCCCCTCCCCTCTAGAACACTCAGTTTGTTTTTCAGAGTCCATAGTCTCTCATGGTTCTCGATTGCTCCCCCTTCATTTTTCCCTT
>NW_027712999.1:0-329 GCF_054177405.1 Leptonychotes weddellii | reverse complement strand
TGCTTCACGGCAGCTGGTTTCCAGTGCTCCAGAGAAAGAGAAGACAGAGAAGGGGACTAGGGAGTGTTAGGGGCTGGCATTTAGACTTTGGGTGGTCAAAAAGAGCTTCCCTCTGAGAAGCTGAGTTCGGGCAAAGGCCTGAAAGAGGAAAGGCGGGAAGGAGCTGTGGGCATACTTGGGGAAGATGTTCTAGGAAGGGTGAACAGCCAGTGCAAAGGTCCTGAGGTGGGCATGTGCCTGGTATGTTGGAGGAGCAGTGAGGAAGCCTGTGTAGGAGCCTGGAGCTGAGTAGGGGGCCGGGGGATCCCTGGGGGCCTTGACTCAGTACT
>NW_027712998.1:0-329 GCF_054177405.1 Leptonychotes weddellii | reverse complement strand
CTTAATTGTTCATTTACAATTTCCCTTTCAAAACAAACAAACAAAAAACCCCAGAAACACCTGCTGGAACTAGATGTATTCAAATGTGCCCTTTTCAACCAGGTCCTCAGCAAGTTGGAAGGACTGGAAATTGGGTTTGTACCTTTGTCCCATTCTATGGCACTGCTTTCCTGTTAGACTAGGCTTACCTAGAACGGTAACACATAGAATTATTCTGGAATGTGGAGGCAATGGAATTTTCGCAGCAAAATTCTCCTCAGGGTTACAGAGCACCCCCTGGGGCAGCAGATGACATTCCTGCAAAGCATTCCCCAAGTGTGACTTTTCCC
>NW_027712997.1:0-329 GCF_054177405.1 Leptonychotes weddellii | reverse complement strand
CCTGGCACATGCACTGCGGCTTGAGCACGTAGCCACAGTTCCCGTTGGCACTGAACTTGGCGCGGTTCAGCTGCAGCATCCGCCCCTCCGACTGGTAGTTCAGGGCGACTACGGGGTGGGGACATGGGGCGGCCTGGTCAGCGCCCAGCCCACCTCCCCCTGCCTCCCCTGCTCGGCTGCCCGAGTCCTGCGCTCTCCTTTGTGAGCCAGCCCCAGGCTCACCGTGATGCACAACCAGGGCCAGCGTCCCCGCGGGATGCCCCTGGAGCCCCGCACAGCCAGCCCCCCGCCTCCCCTAGGAGCACGTGGGCCTGTGTGCCTCTTGCACA
>NW_027712996.1:0-5739 GCF_054177405.1 Leptonychotes weddellii | reverse complement strand
TAAAGATGTGGTCCATATACACAATGGAATATTACTGAGCCATCAGAAAGGATGAATACCCAACTTTTACATCAACATGGATGGGACTGGAGGAGATTATGCGAAGTGAAATAAGTCAAGCAGAGAAAGTCAATTATCATATGGTTTCACTTATTTGTGGAACATAAGGAATAGCATGGAGGACATTAGGAGAAGGAAGGGAAAAATGAAGGGAGGGAAATCGGAAGGAGAGATGAACCATGAGAGACTATGGACTCTGAGAAACAAACAGGGTTTTAGAGGGCAGGGGGGTGGGGGGATGGGTTAGCCCGATGATGGGTATTAAGGAGGGCACATATTGCATGGAGCACTGGGTGTTATACGAAAACAATGGATCGTGGACCACTACATCAAAAACTAATGATGTATTGTATGGTGACTAACATAACATAATAAAATTTAAAAAAAAAATAATAATAATAATGTCATTATACTTGCTTTACCTGAAACTCTTAAGTTGGTACTGAGCTTTTTGGTAAAGGCAGTGAAAGGGGTAATTAGGACCAATTATCCTTTTTATTTCTAGAAAGGAGGGAATATGATAGTTCTTAAAGGGAAACCAAGATTTTTCTGTAAATTATTTCTAAAAGAGTTGCTCACAATTTTATGTAAGCACAACTAAGTTAGATGGTAGAGAAAATCTTCAGCCTTATTTCCAGCAAATGCTTTCGCAAATTTTGTTGTAACAAGTAAAAAAAAAAGACGAGTGCATAATATTAAGTATAATTTATTATGTGCAATTCTTAAAGAGAAACAACTAATGCAATCTAAATGTACAGGTTTGTGGTGGTGGAATCCAATTGAGAGGGAGAATAAATGGATCTATGCCTTCTGTTGCACTCTATTGAAATGTAGAGAGGCTTTCAAAGACTTTGGAGTTAGGTAATACAGTTTACCTATATATCGAAGCCCTGTATTTTTCATAGTTTTGGTGGTGGTGGCTTTTTATGGTATATAGAGTTTATGTTTAGTCAGTAATAATAGCTAATATTGAGTGTCTATCATGTGCCATTATGATAATCCAGGAGTTCAGAAAATTTACTCCATCCAAAATTTGAGCCTTCCTTCCTACTCAGATGTTAGGTCCTGGGGTTGATGATTGATCCATTCTTTTCACTCTATACACCACTTGGCTTAACTTTCTCTTTATGAATTTTCCAAAATCACCAGTAACACTTCTCATCACATCCTAACACTTATGTCACCTTAACACAAAGAAATATGTATTAGAACATTTCAGCCTAAGATGAGTTCCCAGCTGTGGCTGAGTCTATTTGGCCACAATCGTAAACTCATAGGTATACAAGGATTGGCATTTTAGAGAGATTGTCCGCATCTGTAGGTCCTGCTCCCAGCAGCTTCTATCAGGTCCTTCTTTGTCTTGTCTGTTTGTGGGTGAGGACTTTTGTTTGTTGTTTTCTATTGTTTTGTTTCTGCTATGAATCACTTTTATACTCGAGCAAACCAGAGGTGGAGGGTGGGAGGGAGAGCCAAAGCTGAAACCTCTAGTGGCCCCTACCACTTATTCATGCATCAGTCCATATATGTGATAAAGCTATTCTTCTGATTGCTAGATAGCAAGTAAAAAATGGTTAATACAGTTCATACCTAATCTGCTGGAAGTAGGAAAGTCTGCCCCCTGTTACTACATATTTATTTGGTCTCATAAGCAAGTTTGGGGAGGTACCAAAGAGTTTAAATTCATATATATCATCCAAGGAAGAGTGGATCTCAATATCTCTTTGTACAATCGAACCTATTTTCCTTGGTTCAAAGGTTAACTTATTAAAACAAACACAGGACAGAAATGCAATACAGGGGCGCCTGGGTGGCTCAGTTGGTTAAGCAACTGCCTTCGGCTCAGGTCATGATCCTGGAGTCCCGGGATCAAGTCCCACATCAGGCTTCCTGCTCAGCAAGGAGTCTGCTTCTCCCTCTGACCCTCCTCCCTCTCGTGCTCTCTGTCTCTCATTCTCTCTCTCTCAAAATAAAAATAAAATCTTTGAAAAAAAAAAAAAAGAAATGCAATACAATGCATTTAAGACTATAAATGTCAATGCTGTGTGATATGTGTGTGTGTGTGTGTATGACTGATGAAAAACTACCAGCACCAAAACTATTTCCCTGAGCAGTACTTTCATGGGTTCCAGAGAATCTAGAAAATATCAATTCATCTGGCTGAAAGGACTTTAGAAAATATTAACTACTTCATAAAGCCAAAAGACAACACGAGAAAAGATAACATGATGCTTCAAGCTCACTTCAAAGGAGTATCATTTGACTCAGGTTTCTATAGATCACAGAAGTCTTTGTTCATGATGTTCATGATGGAAGCTTTAAATGTCCATTTATTCAGGGCCTTGTCTTCTAAAATCCATGATATAAAGGAACACCAAGTAAAATTCTACATATTTCCATTCATTAAGATGTTCTAGAATGAAAATTGGCACCTGTATATGAAAAAAGCTCAGTGTTCCTAATTTTTTATTCCATGATTAGAATGAATACCATGGAGGTTAAGAGAAGTAGGAAGATTCAGAATCGCAAGGATGTTCTAAAAGAAAAGAAACCAACATCTATACAATTGTATGACCACTGAAGATATTTCACCTTAAAATAATGTCAAATCCAAAAGGAATAAATAGTAATCTGTCTATTCAGTTTATTCTGTATAGTGTCCAAACTTTAAGTACAGGTTTACCATAAGCATTTAAAATTTTCCATACTACTAACTAGACACTCTGCCAAGCACTTCACCTGCATCTTTTCATTTCATTATCACGAAAGCCCTATCAATGCCTTTCCCATTTTATAAATGAAGAAACCAAGGTTTAGAATTGTCACAAAAGAGATAAATCAGGAGGCTGACTTCAGTCTGATCAGGAACCTACTATGTTGACACTTCAAGTTGGCAGACAATCAGATGTCACTTTTCACTGTTGTAAGAGGATGCACTGAAGGTAAAGAGATTTAGGAATTTGAATTTAGGAAATCTGAGTTTAAGTTATGTGATCTTGGACAGTCACTTAAACACTTAACATCTCAACATCCTCTTCTGTAAAATGGACACAATGAAAAAATAATGTCTCAAAGTTTTTGTATAAATCAAATGAAATAATGCATGCGAATGTATTTTTATCAATATGAAATTTTGTATGGGTCTTATTATCATTAATTTCCTGAGGTTTAATTCCTCTCTTCTGATTATCTCTTCAGATCTGCACTGGTATAGGAATCAGGCTCATTAGAATGCTCTAAGTAAAAGTTGGAAGTGTTTCTCTATAAATAAAATGTGTGAACTTCAAAGCATCAGCACTGCAATGTTTTTTGGTTTTTGTTTTTTGGCTCCTTAGAAATGTACTTGCTTATTTCCTGCCTCCTAAATATGTTTCAAATATGAGAGGTAACTGGGTGATTACTTGCTAAATTAGTTATAACTTTAATTTGCGTATCACTTTTTTACATTAAAATGTGTAAATGAGGTGCTGCTAATTTTTAAAAAAATGATAACCATTATTTTTACTAATATTTTTTGGTCATCTCCAATGTGTGAATGAAGATTTTATAGACAGAATTATAATCAAAGTGTATGCAATCCATACTTGGTGGGGTTTTTTCATATTTATAGGTAATTTACCAAATGCTAAAATTTCCATATTCATCATTTTTACTGACTGAATGAAATAACATAGAATTAACAGGCCATAAAAAACTTACTCATAGCCCTATTGTTTACTAATTATTTATGTTGCTTTCCAGGTTTCCACAATGTTTCAGTTGTGCAGCAAAATACCTTTCTACCTCTACTTTCTGGTTTTTCTTCCTTTCTACCTTCTTTCTGTTCTTTTTCTCTTCTGCTTACTAGTATTAATTTTTCTGAAGCAGATCATTTCATCAGAAAGCATTAACGGGAGGAGTAGGAGACCTGGATTTCGTCTCCTCTCAGGAATTCAGCTGGATAGGGATCAAACCATTCTGAACACCTACAAACTCAACAGGAGATTGAAGAAAAGAATAGCAACAACTCCCTGAACAGAAAAGCGACCACCTTCTGGAAGGTAGGACGTGCGGAGAAGTGAATCCGAGGCGATATTCGGGAGGATAGACGGCGGGGGAGGGGCCTCCGTCGGCCGCTTCTGGCAAGTGACACAGCCGCGGAGCACAAAGTCGGAACTTTTAAAAGTCTGCTCCGCTGAGGGACATCACTCTGGTGGCTAAGCGGGGGGTGGAACCCTCTGGGACAGTGTGGTCTCAGGACCCTCGGGGTCACAGAAAGACCGGGGGTGCCTGAGTGCGGCAGAGCTCCCAGGTAACGGAGCAGGAAAGCCAGCTGCAGAGGCGGAGCCCAGGCGCGGGCTCTCAGCTCGGGGTTGCCATAAACCGTGATCCGCGGCACAGTCGGGCCCCTGCTCTTCCAGCAGGGACCCGACAAGCGGCAGATCCGGGGAGACTTACCTTCTTTCCCCGGGAGGAGAGGTGCGGGAGCGCACCACAGGAATCTGCTGGGTTTGGAGACTCCACACGGGGTCAGGTGCCAGAGATAGAAACGCGCGGTCACAGGCCGGGTGAGCATGGAGTGCGGCCGGAGACCGGGGAGACAGGAGTGACTGACTGCTTTTCTCTGGGGGCACACTAAGGAGTGGGGCCCCGAGTTCTTAGCTCCTCCGGGGCGGAGATTGGGAGACCGCCATTTTCACTCTCCGTCTCCAAAGCTGTACAGAAAGCTTGCAGAGAACAAAAGCTCTGGAGAGCAAACCCGAGCCCATTACTTAGCCTGGCCTGGGCAAGGGCGGGGCAATTCCGCCTCCGGCAAAGACTTTTGGAAACCATGGCAACAGGCCCCTCCCCCAGAAGATCAGCAAGAACAGCCAGCCAAGAACAAGGTTACCAATCAATGAGAACGGCAGAACTCCAAAGCTAGGGGAATTCTGCACATAGAATTCATGGCTTTTTTACCATGATTCTTTAGTCTTTCAAAGTTAATTTTTTTTTTAACTATCTTTTTTCTTTTTGAATTTTTCTTTTTCCCTTTTTCAACCAACATCTTATCAATCCCTTTTTTAAAAAAAACATTTTTATTTTTCATTTTTAGACTCATATTCTATCCCTTCATAGTAGTTACCCGTATTTTTGGCATATATATATAAGTTGTTCTCTCTTTAAAACTTTGAGATACTTTCTTCTAACAGATCAAAATATATCCTAAGTCTCTAGTGTATGGTTTTTTTTTACTCCCCTGCCTGATCACATTCTCTCCCCTTTTTTTCCTTTTTTTTTAATCCTCTTCTTTCTTTCTTCAAACAACTTCTTATCAATTCCTTTTATAAAATTTTTTTATAATTTCCATCTTTACAGTCATATTCCATCCCTTCATATCAACCCTTATTTTTGTACATATGTAAGTTTTTCTTTCTTTAAAATTTTGGGAGGCACTTTCTTCTAACAGACCAAAATACACCCAAAATCTAGTGTATGGCACTGATCTATATACCAGCCTGATCATATTTGATCACATTCTGGTTTTTTTGTTTTGTTCTGTTTTTGTTTGTTTTTATCTTTATCTTTTTCTTTTTCTTTTTTCTCTCTTTCCCTTTCTTTTCCCACTGCTTCAGGTCTTTGTTTAGGGTATATTTTCTGGGGATGTTGTTACTCTGCTAGCATTTTGTTCTCTCATTAATCTATTCTCCTCTGCACAAAATG
>NW_027712995.1:0-329 GCF_054177405.1 Leptonychotes weddellii | reverse complement strand
ACTGGGATGACAGATATAACTTCCTTGTGGTCCTAACTTGGGTACTAGTTTTCTTGCCAGTTGCTGACCAGGGGCCATTACCTTTTCTAAAGTTAACCCACATTCCTTTTCATATGATCCCCCTCCATTTTCAAGCCAGCAACAGCAAGTCAAATCCTCTTGTGTTTCAAATCTCTGAATTCCGTTTTTGTTGCCAACCAGAGAAAACTCTGCTTTCAAAGGGCCCTTGTAATCAGGTCCATATCAATTTCCCATTTGCCATATAATTTACCATAATCTAGGAAATGATGTCTCATCATATTCACAGGTTACACACACACACACACACA
>NW_027712994.1:0-329 GCF_054177405.1 Leptonychotes weddellii | reverse complement strand
AAATAAATAAAATCATTAAAAACAAAGATTTTATTTATTTATTTGAGAGAGAGAAAGAGAGTGAGCATGAGCAGTGGGGAGGAGCAGAGAGAGAGAGGGAGAAGCCGACTCCCCTCTGAGCAGGGAGCACGACAGGTGGCTCGATCCCAGGACCCTGAGATCATGACCTGAGCTGAAGGCAGACGCTTAATCACTGAGCCACCCAGGTGCCCCTGAATCTGTCTTAAACCACGAACAGGTCTCAGACTTCTTTTATTTTCAGTTTACCTATTTTTTAATAGTTTTATTTTAATTCCAGTTAGTTAACATAGAGTGTTATATTAGTTTCA
>NW_027712993.1:0-329 GCF_054177405.1 Leptonychotes weddellii | reverse complement strand
GGTTTGGATGCAGTTGCCACATCCTGGGGAAAACTCATTCCTTCTCTGTGTCAGAACAATCAGCATAAAGATCTACTATTGAAAGACGAGATGGATTCAGGGCCCTGAAGAGTTCTGGCCCCAGAATTTGAGATTCTTCTTCGGAGAAGACCTCTCTTGCACTCTCAGGGCAGGAGACGTGTTTCAGTTTTACGACTCCTTTGTTGGACTACCGGGAATTTTGGGCTCCGGGTTTCTTTCAAGGATCTCGACCTGAAAGTTAAAAAACAAATCTATCTTGGGTGGAGCACTTAGGGATTTTTATTCATTAAGTGCTATTTTAAAGTCCT
>NW_027712992.1:0-329 GCF_054177405.1 Leptonychotes weddellii | reverse complement strand
CGGAGGAGATCTCTCTAAAAAGTCATTTTGGAGATAGCCAGGGAAAGTTGAAAAATGGCCATTAGATGGTAATAAGAAATTATTAATTTTGCTAGGTGTCATGATATCAATACTGGGGTTATGTAAGAAAAATGTCTTTTATTTTAAAGCAATGTTTCTTGAAGTATACAAGAATAAAATATCATAAGCCCGGGATTTGCCTTAAAACAAATACGGCAGGGCGCCTGGGTGGCTCGGTCGGTTAAGCATCTGCCTTCGGCTCAGTTCATGATCCCCAGGTCCTGGGATCGAGCCCCGCATTGGGCTCCCCGCTCAATGGGGAGCCTGCT
>NW_027712991.1:0-329 GCF_054177405.1 Leptonychotes weddellii | reverse complement strand
CTCCCCTGGAGCCTCAGAGGAAATCAGCCCTGCCCACACATTAATTCTGAACTTTTGGTCTCTAGAGCTATGAGAGAATATAGTTTCTGTTATTTTTTTTTTAAATTTTTCAGAGTATTCTTTTTCTTTTTCTTTTTTTTTTTTTAAAGATTTTATTTATTTATTTGACAGAGAGAGAGACAGGTAGAGAGGGAACAGAAGCAGGGGTAGCGGGAGAGGGAGAAGCAGGCCTCCCGCGGAGCAGGGAGCCTGACGTGGGGCTCGATCCCAGGACCCTGGGACCATGACCTGAGCCGAAGGCAGACGCTTAACGACTGAGCCACCCAGGT
>NW_027712990.1:0-329 GCF_054177405.1 Leptonychotes weddellii | reverse complement strand
TTTTTTTTTTTAAAGATTTTATTTATTTATTTGACAGAGAGAGACACAGCGAGAGAGGGAACATAAGCAGGGGGAGTGGGGGAGGGAGAAGCAGGCTTCCCGCCGAGCAGGGAGCCCGATGTGGGACTCAATCCCAGGATCCTGGGATCATGACCTGAGCCGAAGGCAGACGCTTAACGACTGAGCCACCCAGGCGCCCGACCCCTTATTCTTAAATATACCCAACCCCAACCCTCTGGGGAAGCGGATTTGAGAAATGTTCTCCCACCTCTTTGCTTGGTGCCCTGCAATAAAACCCTTTTTCTCTTCCACTAAAATGGTGTCAGAGT
>NW_027712989.1:0-329 GCF_054177405.1 Leptonychotes weddellii | reverse complement strand
CTGTCAAATAAATAAAATCTTAAAAAAAAAAAGTAAATAAAAATAAATTAAAAATCTTACTTCTAGAAATTGAACACTCAAAAGTGAAAATTCCCAATTATGAGCTTGATAATAAAATAATTTTTATAGGGGCACCTGGGTGGCTCAGTTAAGCGACTGCCTTCGGCTCAGGTCATGATCCCGGAGTCCCGGGATCGAGCCCCGCATCGGGCTCCCTGCTCGGCGGGGAGTCTGCTCCTCCCTCTGACCCTCCCCCCTCTGGTGCTCTCTCTCTCACTCTCTCTCTCAAATAATTAAAAAATAAAATCTTTAAAAAACAACAACAAATC
>NW_027712988.1:0-329 GCF_054177405.1 Leptonychotes weddellii | reverse complement strand
GGGGCCATATCCGCAGGGCTGACCGTCCAGAGGGTCCCACGGCTGGGCCAGAACCAGACCCACAAGAGAAGTCAGTCCTCTTGGCTCCCTTCCATCTGGACGAAGTTGTTCTAGCTTCATTTCCTCCAGGTGGCCAGCGAGCCGTATCCACGCCTGCGCTTCCCTCCCCCACGGATGCAAACGCCGCCCGCACCACGGTGATGCCCTGAGTCGGGCTCAGCCTCTAGACTCCCTTCAGTTCCACGGCCCCGTTCCTGCCCTGGGACCACAGCTTCGGCCCACCGTGGCTTTCCTCAGATCTTTACTATGTGAGAGGAAGTTCTTGCTCT
>NW_027712987.1:0-329 GCF_054177405.1 Leptonychotes weddellii | reverse complement strand
TTTTTTTTTTTAAAGATTTTATTTATTTATTTGACAGAGAGAGACACAGCGAGAGAGGGAACATAAGCAGGGGGAGTGGGGGAGGGAGAAGCAGGCTTCCCGCCGAGCAGGGAGCCCGATGTGGGACTCGATCCCAGGATCCTGGGATCATGACCTGAGCCGAAGGCAGACGCTTAACGACTGAGCCACCCAGGCGCCCGACCCCTTATTCTTAAATATACCCAACCCCAACCCTCTGGGGAAGCGGATTTGAGAAATGTTCTCCCACCTCTTTGCTTGGTGCCCTGCAATAAAACCCTTTTTCTCTTCCACTAAAATGGTGTCAGAGT
>NW_027712986.1:0-329 GCF_054177405.1 Leptonychotes weddellii | reverse complement strand
TTTTTTTTTTTTTTTAAAGATTTTATTTATTTATTTGAGAGAGAGAATGAGATAGAGAGAGCATGAGAGGGGGGAGGGTCAGAGGGAGAAGCAGACCCCCCGCTGAGCAGGGAGCCCGATGCGGGACTCAATCCCGGGACTCCAGGATCATGACCTGAGCCGAAGGCAGTCGCTTAACCAACTGAGCCACTCAGGCGCCCTTATCTCCCCTTTCTTGCTCATATATTTTTGTTATGAATTCCTTTACTCTTTCCTGATTAACCAACAAAAATGCATGACTAAATTGTTTAAGCTTAATTCTTGGCTTATTTGTGCTTTATCTTCTATTT
>NW_027712985.1:0-5740 GCF_054177405.1 Leptonychotes weddellii | reverse complement strand
AAGAAGAAGGTAGCGGGAGGGGAAGAATGAAGCGGGGGAAATCGGAGGGGTAGACGAACCATGAGAGACGATGGACTCTGAAAAACAAACAGGGTTCTAGAGGGGAGGGGGTGGGAGGATGGGTTAGCCTGGTGGTGGGTATTGAGGAGGGCACATTCTGCATGGAGCACTGGGTGTTAAGCACAAACAATGAATCATGGAACACTTCATCTAAAACTAATGATGTAATGTATGGGGATTAACATAAGAATGAATGAATGAATGAATGAACAAACAAACAAACTCAAAATGAAAGACCTAAATGTGAGACCTGAAACCATAAAACTAGAAGAGAGCACAGGTAGTAATCTCTTGGACATCACCCTTAGCAACATAGTTATGGATAGGTCTCCTCAGGCAAGGGAAACAAAAGCAAAAATAAACTATTGAGACTACACGAAAATAAAAAGTTTTTGCACAGCAAGGAAACCATCAACAAAACAAAAAGGCAAGCTACTGAATAGTAGGAGAAAATATTTGCAAACAACATATCTCCCAAGAGGTTAATATCCAAAATATATATAAAATTATACAACTCAACACAAACTATCCAATTAAAAAATAGGCAGAATAGATATTTATCCAAAGACATATGGATGACCAACAGACACACTGAAAAGAGGCTCAATGTCACTCATCATCAGGGAAACGCAACTCAAAAAACAGTGATATACTACCTCACACCTGTCGGAATGGCTAGAATCAAAAAGACAAGAAATAAGTGTGGGGTGAGGATGTGGAGAAAAAGGAACCCTCACACACTGTTGGTGGAAATATAAACTGGTGAAGCTACTGGGGAAAACGGTATGGATGTTCCTCAAAATTTTAAAAATATAAATAAAAATATATGATCCAGTAATTCCATTACTGAATAAAGAAGATGAAAATGCTAATTTGAAAAGATATATGCACCTTTATGTTTATTGTAACATTATTTAAAATAGCCAAGATATAGAAGCAACCCAAGTGCCCATTGATAGATAAATGGATATGGAAGATGTAGTATAATATATACAATGGAATATTAGCCATGAAAAAGGATGAGATTTGCCATTTACAACAACATGGATGGATCTAGAAGGTATTACACTAAGTGAAATAAGTCAGGATGAAAAAGACAAATACCATATGATTTTTACTTATGTGTAGAATCTAAAAAAAAAAAAAAAAGAATAAATAAAACATAAAGCAGACCCATAAATATGGAGAAGAAACTGGTGGGTATCAGAGGGGGTGATGGGCAAAATAAAGGGCATTGAGAAGTACAACTTCCAGTTATAAATTATGGTGATGAAAATACACTTAAGAAATATAGACAGCCCAGTGATGGGTATTAAGGAGGGCACGTACTGCATGGAGCACTGGGTGTTATACGAAAACAATGAATCATGGAATACTACATCAAAAATTAATGATGTACTGTATGGTGACTAACAAAATAAAATTTAAAAAAACAAACAATTAGGATTTAAATCTCAAAAAATAAGAAATATAGACAGTAATATTTTAATGTTGTGACAGATGGTGACTACACAATGTAGTAAGCACTGAGTAATGTATAGAACTATCAAATCAGTGTATTGTGCACCTGAAAGTAACGTAACATTGTATGTTAATTATATTTCAATTAAAAAAGAAGTTAGGCTGTGCCTGGCTAACTGAGTTGGCAGAGCATGATTCTTGATCTAGGGGTTCTGAGTTCCAGCCCCACGTTGGGTGTATTGATTACTTAAAAATAATTTTTTTTTTTTTAAAGAGAACTTCAGAGATAGTTGAGAAAGATCCCTGTTGCTCAGTTTGATTTGCTGGAATTGTTCTGTGGTTGGTAGGATTTGCAAGAGCAGGCACTTAAAAGATAGCCAATATGAAGTTTCTAATAGCTGTATTAGCTTCAAATTTGTTTTCTTGCCAATAACTATCTTTTCCTGACTCAGATCCAAAAATATGCAGAGGATGAAGCTGTTGATTGTGAAGTATAATTTTTATGAAAAGCATAAAATTTTTATTCAGACTTTCTGATGCTTTTTCTGAAATAGGTGACTTGGGTTATGTTGCTTGAAAAGTCAAACACAGAGATAGAGATTTGCATGCAGTAAGCTTACTGGGGGGTGTTCTGAGGAACAACACCTATGTAGGAGTGTGAGAAGCAGAGCTGACAGAGAGTAGTTTGGCTACAAGGCTCGTGTATCAGATAAATCAGCCTATCACATGTATAGATATATAGTTGAGAAAGCTTTCCAGAATTGTTCCAAAACTGTCTGACAAACTGTCCTTCAGAAATGAAGGAGAGAGAAAACTTTCTTGAACAAACAAAAGCTGAGGGAATTTATCACAACTTGACCTGCTTTACAAGAATTCAAAAGAGCACTGTTGGTAGGAATGCAAGTTGGTACTACCACTCTGGAAAACAGTATGGAGTTTCCTCAGGAAGTTAAAAATAGAGCTACCCTAAGACCCAGCAATTGCACTACTAGGGATTTATCCCAAAGATACAGATGTAGTGAAAAGAAGGGGCACATGCACCCCAATGTTCATAGCAGCAATGTCCATAATAGCCAAACTGTGGAAGGAGCTGAGATGCCCTTCAACAGATGAATGGATAAAGAAGATATGGTCCAGGGAGTGTAAAAAAAGATGGCAGAAGATTAGGGGACCCTATTCCAACTGGTCCCCTGAATTGAGGTGGATATCTACCAGACCACTCTGAACACCCACAAAATCAGCCTGAGATGTAAGAAGAAAGATCTGGATCTCTACAATTAGAATATCACAGGTGGTTGGTTTCGAGGTATGAAGTGGGGAGCCATGATTCCACGGGCAGATATTGGAAGATAAATGGAAGGGGGGTGGGGCCGTAGGGATCTTGCACCACTGGTGCGAGAAAGCCTCCTGCATTGGGGATGCGGCATAGACTCAGACCAGTAGCAGTGAGGAAAGAACTTTAGGGCAGCCCACCAGACTGAAACCTGGAGCTGCCAGGGCGGGCGTGCAAACTGGGCTGGCTGGCGGTTTTAGAAGCACAAAGGGCAGAGACATGCCCCGACCTGGAGGCGAGAACTGGGAGTGCTGCTGAGGGGTGCACAACCCAGGATGCTGCAGTTTTTAGCAGCACAGACAGAAATGGAGATAGCATGGCCTGGAGAGCTCACTGAAGAACAGACTGCAATCTTGCTCTGAAGCAGAGGGTTGGAAAAGGTCTCTTCTGCTCTGACTCTTGGAAGAGACACAGAAAGCCGCCAGAGAACAAAAGCCCCCCAAAATCGGTTTTCACTAAGCCCACACCCCACACACAGGAGGCAGGGCAACTCTGCCCAAACAGTGTTGCCTGAGTAACAGTGTGGCAGGTCCCTCCCCCAGAAGACAGGATTAGGGTTAGGGACAGGCTGGAAGAACAAGAGGCCAACAACCCTAAGGTCCCTATAAATCAGCTGCATCTTGCTTGGGTTGTGGTCAATAATTTGGACTCTGTACACTCCTTCAACCACCCCTCAACAGAATGACTAGGAGGAGGAACCCCCCAAATAGGAAAGACTCAGAGATGGTGACTTCTGCCACAGTTTTACAAATGGATACAGATATAATCAAGATATCAGAAACAGACTTCAGGGTAACAGTTATGGAGAGGATAGCGAGAATGGAGAAATAGATTAATGGCAACATAGTCTCTCTAAGGGCAGAAGTGAAAGCTGAACTGGCAGAACTTAAAAGTGCTATCAGTGAGAGCCAATCTAAATACTCTAACAGTTATGGTAAGCAAGGCAGAAGAATGAATTAGTGATCTAGATGACCAATTGATAGAAAAAAAGGAAAAAGAGGCGGCTTGGGAGAAACAGCTCAAAATCCATGAAAACAGAATTAGAGAAATAAGTGACGCCATGAAACGTTCCAATGTCAGAATTATTGGGATCCCTGAGAGGGTGGAGAGAGAAAGAGGACTAGAAGATACATACGAGCAAATCGTAGCTGAGAACTTCACTCATCTGGGGAATGAAACAAACATTTATGTCCTAGAGGCAGAGAGGACCCCTCGCATATCAAGGAAAAGAGACCAACACCCTGGCATGTAAGAGTAAAACTCGCAAATCTTAGAACCAATGAACCATCTTAATGGCAGTTAGGGGGAAGAGATTCCTTACATATAGAGGGAGGAACACCAGAATAACATCAGACCTGTCCACAGAGACCTGGCAAGCCAGAGAGGCCTGGCAAGACATATTCAGGGTACTAAATGAGAAGAACATGCAGCCAAGAATACTTTATCCGGCAAGGCCGTCATTTAGAATGGATGAAGAGAGGCAGAGCTTCCAAGACCAGCAGAAACAAAGAATATGTGACCACTAAGCCGGCCCTGCAAGAAATATTAAGGGGGGAGGGGTTCTATAAAAGGAGAAAGACCCCTGGGCGCCTGGGTGGCTCAGTTGGTTAAGCGACTGCCTTCGGCTCAGGTCATGATTCTGGAGTCCCGGGATCGAGTCCCGCATCGGGCTCCCTGCTCAGCAGGGAGTCTGCTTCTCCCTCTGACCCTCCTCCCTCTCATGCTGTCTCTCATTCTCTCTCTCACAAATAAATAAAATCTTAAAAAAAAAAAAGGAGAAAGACCCCAAGTGTGATATAGAACAGAAATGCAGAGACAATCTACAGAAACAAGGACTTCACAGGCAACATGATGACAATAAATTCATACCTTCCAATAATCACTCTCAACGTGAATGGCCTAAATGCTCCCATAAAATGGCACAGAGTCGCAGATTGGATAAAAAGACAGGACCCATCCATATGCTGTCTACAAGAGACTCATTTGGAACCTAAAGATACATCCAGACTGAAAGTGAAGGGATGGAGATCCATCTTCCATACCAATGGACCTCAAAAGAAAGCTGGGGTAGCAATTCTTATATCAGACAAATTAGACTTTAAGCTAAGGACTGTAGTTAGAGACACAGAAGGACACTATATCATTCTTAAAGGGTCTATCCAACAAGAAGATGTAACAAGTGTAAATATCTATGCCTCCAACATGGGAGCAGCCAACTACGTAAGACAGTGTTAACCAAAATAAAGAGTCATATTGATAATAATACATTAATTGTAGGACACCTCAATACTCCACTCTCAGCAATAGATCATCTAAGCAGAAAATCAACAAGGAAACAAGACCTTTGAATGACACACTGGATCAGATGGACCTCATAGATATATACAGAACATTCCACCCTAAAACAAAAGAATACTCATTCTTCTCAAGTGCACATGGAACTTTCTCCAGAATAGACCACATACTGGGTCACAAATCAGATCTCAAGCGATACAAAAGGTTGAGATTATTCCCTGCATATTCTCAGACCATAATGCTTTAAAACTGGAATTCAATCACAAGAAAAGATTTGGAAGAAATTCAAACACTTGGAAGCTAAAGACCACTCTGCTCAACAATGTTTGGGTCAACCAGGAAATCAAAGAAGAACTTAAACAATTCATGGAAATCAATGAGAATGAAAACACATCAGTCCAAAACCTATGGGATACTGCAAAGGCAGTCCTAAGGAGGAAATACATAGCCATCCAAGCCTCACTCAAAAAAACAGAAAAATCCCAAATTCACCAACTTTACACCTTAAAAAACTAGAGAAAAAGCCACAAAGGATACCTAAGCCACACATTAGAAGAGAAATAATTAAGATTAGAGCAGAGATCAATGAAT
>NW_027712984.1:0-329 GCF_054177405.1 Leptonychotes weddellii | reverse complement strand
TAAGAGTCAAATGATATAATTAATTAAAAAAAGTTCTGGGATGACTGGGTGGCTCAGTCCTTAAGAGTCTTCTCCCTCTGTCTGTACCTCCCTCCCCCTGCTTGTGCTCTCTCTCTGATAAAGAAATAAATAAAACCTTTAAGAAATTTATAATGAAAAAAAGTTCTTTTTAATGAATAATGTAGTAACAATTATCCTTAGTATCAAATTTCCATTAAAGATTAATGAAGAAAAGAAGAGACACCAAAGTAATGAGACGGCAGTATTAGAAAATGTGTATGCTGTCGCTGCTGCTGCTGCTGGACTAATTCAGCAAAGAGAGAGTGGAA
>NW_027712983.1:0-329 GCF_054177405.1 Leptonychotes weddellii | reverse complement strand
TTGGTCTTGGCTGGCTGTTCTTGCTGATCTTCTGGGGGAGGGGCCTGTTGCCGTGGTTCCCAAATGTCTTTGCCGGAGGTGGAATTGCCCCACCCTTGCCCAGTCTTGGCTAAGTAATCTGCTCGGGTTTGCTCTCGGGAGCTTTTGTTCCCTGCAAGCTTTCCGTACAGCTTTGGAGGCGGAGAGTGAAAATGGCGGCTTCCCAATCTCCGTCCCGGAGGAGCCGAGAACTTGGGGCCCCACTCCTCAGTGAGCCCCCAGAGAAAAGCAGTCAATCGCTCCCCTCTCCCCGGTCTCCGGCTGCACTCCATGCTCACCCAGCCTGTGAC
>NW_027712982.1:0-329 GCF_054177405.1 Leptonychotes weddellii | reverse complement strand
AAATAAATAAAATCATTAAAAACAAAGATTTTATTTATTTATTTGAGAGAGAGAAAGAGAGTGAGCATGAGCAGTGGGGAGGAGCAGAGAGAGAGAGGGAGAAGCCGACTCCCCTCTGAGCAGGGAGCATGACAGGTGGCTCGATCCCAGGACCCTGAGATCATGACCTGAGCTGAAGGCAGACGCTTAATCACTGAGCCACCCAGGTGCCCCTGAATCTGTCTTAAACCACGAACAGGTCTCAGACTTCTTTTATTTTCAGTTTACCTATTTTTTAATAGTTTTATTTTAATTCCAGTTAGTTAACATAGAGTGTTATATTAGTTTCA
>NW_027712981.1:0-329 GCF_054177405.1 Leptonychotes weddellii | reverse complement strand
GTAACAATACCCAATTCTACAACCACCCAGGCATATTGTGGACTTTAAGTGTGATGCCATGTGAGAAAGGAATCTGTGGTCATAGGTGGGAAGGAAGGACCAGTGCGCTTTTGAGTAATTATACTAATGGAGACACCCCTCAAATCACAGAACTCTGCATGGTAGACATTACATTATGGTACACAAATGTCAGATGTTTGGGTCAGGATTTCTTTCTCCAAGTGTGGTCCATGAACCAACTTACCAAAGTCAGCAGGGTATGTGTATTAAAATGGCAGATGTACTGGCCCACACTAGGCTTACTGTATTAAAAAAAAGTTTCAGGATAT
>NW_027712980.1:0-329 GCF_054177405.1 Leptonychotes weddellii | reverse complement strand
AATCTATTTCATCAAAGCTATTGGTATGAATAAAGTATTGTGTTTTTTTAATGTCTGCCATGATATCTCTTGTATTATTCCTAATACTATTTATGTTCCTTTCTTTGTCTTCTCATCAGGGTTGCCAAGTTTTCCATTTTACTTTTCTTTTCAAACAACCAACATTCAGGGCACCTGGGTGGCTCAGTTGGCTAAGGGTCTGACTCTTGATTTCGGCTCAGGTCACGATCTCAGGGTTATGGGATCAAGCCCCACGTTGGGCTCTGTGCTCAGCACAGTCTGTCCCTCTCCCTCTGCTCCTCCCCATCGCTCTTGCTCTCTCTCTCTCT
>NW_027712979.1:0-329 GCF_054177405.1 Leptonychotes weddellii | reverse complement strand
TCGGTGAAGACGTCTCCGCGCCTGCTGAGCCTCTCCCGCGAGAACTTCTCCATCTACTACGACCCCTCGTCCACCGCCGGCCCCTCCTGCTCCCTCCTGCAAGAAGCGTTCCGGCGGTGAGAGCCCCCCGCGCGCGGCCGGGCGGAGGCGGGGCGGACCCCCGGGGTGCTGTGCGGGCGCGGGCGGCGAAGCGGCGCGCGCGCGCTCTCTTATCCCCATTGCTCAGACGAGGAAACAGCCCCGACCCGGCCAGGTTTAGAAGATGGGAGAGCCGGCTCGGACAAACACGAACTGACACCCAAGCTCTTCCCTTCCCCCTCCTCCCTCCT
>NW_027712978.1:0-329 GCF_054177405.1 Leptonychotes weddellii | reverse complement strand
GTCAAGAGGAGTGATATTAAGGCAATGATTTTCAAATGTTTTGATCCCTATTAGAAAAAAAATTTTAACATGAGTCCTCGATATATATATATATATATATTTTATTTATAAGTATTTATAAGTAAAACATATAGCTTTCAAAAAGTTTTCTCAATAGCTTTGTGGGTTTTGACTATTTCTTTTCATATATAATTAAACTTTCATGTTCTGCTCAAAAATGTGTCTCAGACTAGGAATAGAAATGTTAGCTCTTCAATTTTCTTGTTTTTGAGATTATATTTGCATTATTAGTATCATTTTAAATGCACTTTCTTCGCAAGAATCATTTT
>NW_027712977.1:0-329 GCF_054177405.1 Leptonychotes weddellii | reverse complement strand
CCCTGCCTTGCTAAAATCCCCTCAGAGATAGAGTGGACCTCAGACTCGTTCCGGGGAAGAACTGGAGAAATCCTAAAGGCAGGGCTGGTGGTCTTGGGAGGGTGGGGCTTGTTCAGTAGGAAGAATAATCCATGTGTTTGCCTTCCCTTCTGGCAACGGAGGGATTATTGAGTGTGTGTGTGTGTGTGTGTGTGTGTGTTGGGGGACCCAGGGTACAGGGTAGGGGATGCTGCTTGCTTCTCCAAGAAAAAGGAGGCGGGTTTGTTAGCACTTTTGAGGTGGTCCCTAAGATCCGATTAACACTGATTGGCTGCTGTTTAGATAGAAGC
>NW_027712976.1:0-329 GCF_054177405.1 Leptonychotes weddellii | reverse complement strand
ATATTTTTATCCATCATTATTTTATGTATTCTGATATGGAAGTTGTAAAATAATCATGACAGATAGAACTGTTAAAGCTGATCAGGAAAGTCATTTTGCACATGCAAGCTTTGTAAGGCCATTGCCAAAGTAAAGTAGAAATTTGATGCAATTAGTCATATAATTTAGTCTCGAAACCTGCTGTGGAAGAAAGAGCAGGGGATTCTAGCTTAAGTTTCAAGACAGGCTGTCAAAACTGATCAAATCCACCATATAATTGCTCAGCACTTTGCTGTACATTGCCTGGGTTAAAAGAGCATGTGTGTAGTTTCTCTCAACTCAAATTGTTT
>NW_027712975.1:0-329 GCF_054177405.1 Leptonychotes weddellii | reverse complement strand
GTGGTGGTTTGTAGAGCATTGATTTTCAGCTGCCTTGGGCCTGAATGAGTTGGGGAAACATTGTGTTAGTCCTAGAGAGAAATAGTTTAGGAAGTTCAGCTCAGGACAGGGCCCAAGAGAGATGATCACAGGGGGTTTGTCTAGTCACCTGGGTCCCTGGCCCTGCCCACCTGCTTGGCTCTCCCCGCCCAGCACACCTGGAGCTGCCAGCTCTCTGGGTGTTGTCTTGGATCCCCCAGGAGAGAAGCTGGTGAATGTTTTCTCTTAAAATGCTCTCATTCCTGGAGGTCCCAAGAGATCCCATGAGAGTCAGCTTGGATTGTTTCCCC
>NW_027712974.1:0-5740 GCF_054177405.1 Leptonychotes weddellii | reverse complement strand
GATCCCTTACTGCCTGTAATGAACAGAATATCCGTGAAATTAGGGAGAAAGAAACCCATTTTAAGTCAGAGGTTGAAAAATTATGGCCTGCAATCCAAATCTGGCCCACTATGTTCTTTAAATAAAGTTTTATTGGAATACGGCATACCCAGTCATTTGTGGGTTATCTGTGGTTGCTGTTTCCCTACAATGACAGAGTTGGATAGTTGGAACAAAGATTCTGGCTCACAAAGCCCTGAAATATTTACTGTTTGGCCTTTTACAGAGAGAGTTTATCAACCCTTGTTTTCAGCCACTGAAATCTTGTGGTTGGTTCTTAAAGCAACATAACCAGCCTCTCCCAGTTGCTTACTGAGTACAATTTTTAAAGCTTGTTAATTTAATCGGTAAAAAAAATACAGTAACATTGTGTTTAATTTATATTTCTTCGATTATTTCTGGAGTCCCACCATTTTTCCATTTGTTGACTGGTTGTATTTCTCTTTTGTCTGTTTATATTTTTTGCCATTTTATCATGAGGGGTTTAGTGATTTTCTTATTGATTTGATTGAGTTCTCCAAGGACAGGGAATATTAATCATTTGTAGTTTATATTTGATTTATTCTACCAAGTCTCAGCTTAGAAAGGAGACAGTCCTTTCCCAGAAGTTCGATAAATATTCAGTTATATTTGCTCTAGTTTTTGTATTTGATTTAAAAACATATTTTAATCCATCAGCAATCTGTCTTAGTGCAAGGGAGAAAATAAGTGGATGCTTTTCTCAAATGGTTTGTTGATAAATTTCCCCTCTCCCATTGTGTTATTAATACTTCTCTTATAGTCTGATAAATTCTTCTGCATTGAAATGGTCCATTTTCAGGCTAATTTTTCTGCTGCATGGATTATCCTGATTATTCTTGCAAAATGCCTTTGTTACAGTGTTAAGTGAAAAAGCAAAATACAAAGATTTCACACACACACATACAGGTCAACTGTACAAAGAGAGGACTTTCACCTTGTGAAGGAGTAACCATAGTCAAAATGGACTGGAATTAAAAAAATAAAAAAATTAAAAAAATGAAACCCTAAAACGTTAACAGCTGCAGTGTTTGTATGAAGCTTTTTTATAGTTTCCTCCGTCTTTCCATTTTTGGTCATTTTCAAAATCTTCTCATATCCACAATAATGGAAAACTAATTTATTTTATGGGGAAAAGATTCATCCTAAAATGGAGTCTTGGTTTTCTAATTTCTTTGACTGTTTTTTCTATTTACTGCTCTCTGGAGAGGTTGTGCTGAGGCTCCAAAATACTCCCTTCCTTTTAATTTCCACGAGGCTCCCTTTACTGCCCGCAAAGCCCCCATCTTGCCACCCCTGCTGTTTATCATCTCCTGAGTTACCCACAAAAAGACGCTTCTATCCTTTTGCTGGCTTTTCAGGACTCAGTCTTTATGGAGACTTAGATCAATTTTGGTGAAAGCTTTAGCATCTGACAGGGAAGCCGCAGGAGGCTGGCTGCAGGAGATCGGCCAGCTCCTGACTCCGCCCCCAGAGCTCCAGACTCACCTCCCCTGCGGCCTGCCACCATCCCCACCTGCCGTGTTTTTTCTCCTCCTGAACACCCTCCGCCTCTGTGTCCTTCCCAAACCCTCTCCATCGTGCTGGCTGCCAGGCCCGCCTGAACCTGGAATTCCTCCTCTCCCCCAACCACCTGCACCGTCAGCTCCACCAGGCTCGTCCACCCCTCGGAGCCCCCAAATGCTCCTAGCGCCTCCACTCCGAGCGCACACGTTGAGTGGGTCTGCACTTCTCTGGTCTCATCTACTCTTCCTGCCTGCCAGGCCTTCTTTCTAGAACACAAAGTTCGGATCAGGATGTTTGCATAAAGCTACCTGTTTGATTCTGCTCCCCTGTCATCTGTCTGCTCCTCCTGATCAGTCAGGGTTCACATTCTGTACTCTTGCTGTCTGGGCTTCAGTATTTCCTACAGTAATAGCTAATAATGCTCAGAGCTATTGTGTTGTTGTTGTTTTTTTTATTATGATAAGTGTGCTCCTTAATCCCTGTCCCCTATTTCCGCCCTCCCCTGACCGCCCCTCTGCTGACCAGCAGTGTGTTCTCTAGAGTTAAGCATCTCTGTCTGTTTCTTGGTTTGTCTCTCTCCCATTTCCCCCCTTTGCTCATGTGTTTTGTTTCTTAAATTCCAGATACGAGTGAAAGCATATAGTATTTGTCTTTCTCTGACTGACTTATTTCACTTAGCATCATACTCTCTAGCTCCATCCATGTCATTGCAAATGGCAGGATTTCATTCTTTTTGATGGCTGAGTAATAGCCCATTATCTATCTATCTATCTATCTATCTATCTATCTATCTCACATCTTCTGTATCCATTCATCAGTCCATAGACCCTGGGGCTGTTTCCATAGTTTGGCTCTTATAGATAATGCTGCTATAAACATCGGGGTGCATACATCCCTTTGAATTAGTATTTTCATAACCTTTGGGTAAATACCCAGCAGTGCAATTACTGGGTCTTAGGGTAGCTCTATTTTTAAATTTTTGAGGAACCTCCATACTGTTTTCCAGAGTGGTTGCACCAGCTTGCATTCCCACCAGCAGTGCGAGGGGGTTCCCCTTTCTCCACATCCTTGCTAACAAGAGCTATTCCTTCTTGAGCATTTTTATGTGCCAGACACTGTGCTAGGAGCCTTGTACACGTTAACGTATGTATTTCTCATAACTCTGTGAGGATGATGTTATTGGTATCTTCATTTTATGGATGGAGACACTGAGGTACAGGAGGATTAAGTAACTTGTCTGAGGTCCCACAACTAATATTGGGTGGAATTGGGAATTCTGTGCAGGTGTCTCTGATTTCAGAGCCCACACGCCTCGCATTCTTCTTTGACGTGACTTGCTTCTCCTGAGTGTCCACGCCCTGTGCTCACCCAGGGAGACGTCCACACCGTTACTTGCGCTCCTTTGGAACCCCCAAGTCATGACGCCAACACCCTTGCTTGGCCACCCTCTGCTGGCCGTGGGGCGAAAGGGGTTTATCCAGAGGAGGAACTCGTCCCTCCCAGCTCGGGACGAGGTGGTTTGTGTGACGTGTCCTGGAACGTGGCCTGCCTTACGGTGGCCAGGGACGGTGGCCTCGACCAGTCGAGGCACCACAGGAAAACAAACATGTTTGGGACATCTAAATGTTGGCTGGGTTTTCTGGATCATGCTCTTTATCAGCGTTTCTGCTTCAAGACAGCCGGTGGGCAGCTGTGCCACCAGCCAGGATTTGGCACGTTCCGTGTCCTAGGCCATGTCTGTGTCTTGGACGGGGGCCCAGGGTGCGGGCGCTTCCTACGTTTTCTGCTTTTCGTAGCTCTGGCTTCAGCGACGTCACTCTGTCGGCCTGACGTTGGCCAAACAGAAGGAATGGTTCTCAGGAGATGTCACTCATGGCTTTCACAGAAAGGGAGCCGAAGGACCATGTGGGAATGAGACCTGAAATCAGGCAGACCAGGGTGCCAATCCTAGTTTTACTCGGCGAGATGCTGGGTTTTGTAGACCTTTACTGTCTCGTGTCCAGACCAAAGAGAACGACGTTGTGCTGGAAGGATTGCATGAGCTAATGCTGTGTACGCGGCTGACCTCTGCTGGGAGCCCCCGTGGGGCCATGTCATCAGGCGGCCGAGCTGGGGCTGCAGAGTTCACCCGCCTTGCTCGCGTGTCTGGTCCCAGGTGCTGCCTCGGTTCCTCCCCCTTGTGGAGGCTCACACTCCAGCAGGCTGGACCGGGCTCCTTCCCAGCTCAGGGCTCCTTCGGGAGAGGTGTGTCCCATTGCAAGGGACCTGGAAATGGGGACAGGGATCCCCGGGGCCATTATGGTAATCATTTTTCATATGTATTAACATGTGGATGTTCTCAGCCTTTTCCCTTTCTGACACTTGCCCTGGTCCCAACCTAGTGAAGTTATCATTGTCTTTGTCTTTCCAACGTCACCCCTTCCCTACCTTGAATGATGACTTCCGGCTTGCTTGTCTCATCCTCTGGGTGGTGCAGAGCTGGGAGAAAAATTAGCGATAGAGGACCAGAGAAATGGGAGGAGAAGGGGAGAGAAAGAAGCACAGGAGCCTATCCCTGGGGTGGGTGTTCAGGCGGCTCTGGGTGCAGATGGAGGGGAAGGACGGGACGGGGCTCCAGACCTCAGAAGGTGAGTGAACTCAGCGAGGAGACAAACGGGGGTTTGAAGGAGTTTATTTCAAAATGCAAATAATGAAAAGAACTATTTTAAAACGTCTTCTGACTGTTGGGTCTATTTCTTCGGGTGTGACCACGTGGAGATTGGCTTACACTGGTCCTTGGATTCATTTGGGCAAAGTGTGTCAATGCCTCTTCGGGATGCCCGACACAGTCGGCCCCGGATGAGGGACACCCTCCACAGTGGTCGTCTTTACTTCCGGCTGCTGCTTCCCCATAGGCTAAATATGATGGGTCTATTTCCAGGCCCTTAGGTGCTTCTTGCCCCCATTTTTGTCCACCCCTCATCGTGAGATATTATAATATCTGCTGGACATCACATTCAGGTGAGGCACAAAAAAGTCATTCCATTTCCCCTTCTCCATGCATCACTAAAGGCCCTAGATCCTGAGCAAACTGTCAGAAATCCCAGCAGCGCCGGCAGGAGGAACACTCCTGGCTTGATTTCTGGGACTGCCGAGCACAGAAGCCCATCTTATCCAGGGTGCGCAAGCTCCCACGGCCCCTGAGCCCATGTACTTCTGTATTCTTTTGAGCAGGACCCTCCCTTCCAAGTTTCTGCCTTGACAATGCTATTTCTAGTCGTCCTGGGTTCACATAACACACTCTAGAATCTCCAGGCGAGACAGTTTTCTCCTATTTACAAATGAACATTTTCACAGGAGTTTCTTTTTTTTTAAATTTTATTTTATTATGTTATGTTAATCACCATACATCATATCATTAGTTTTTGATGTAGCGTTCCATGATTCATTGTTTGTGTATAACACCCAGTGCTCCATGCAGTACGTGCCCTCTTCAATACCCAGTGCTCTTATTTTCATTTTTTCACCATATGAAATCATTTCATGTAACTATTTATTCTCTCATGTATTTGCTTTGTTCAACTAGAATGTAAACCCCATGAGGTTTTAAGACTTTATCTGTTTTATTTATCACCGAATTGCCAGCATTAAGAAAAGCACCTGACACAATCAATATTCATTGAATGAATGAATGAATGGATTTTTCCTTAAAAAAAATTTTTTTTTACATGACAGACTTCCAATACTACTAAGTGTTGTCAGAATATAATGGGCTAGGTATATCTCCCAAGCTTCATAAACTTGGAAAACAGGGAAATAAGAGGTAAGTTCATAATAAATAAGGTCAATTCATAATAGAGCAAAAGGTGCAAATCATCTTAAAAAGACAAAAATTTCTTAAGGTTCATAGGATCTGATGTAATACGACTGAATGTGTAACACAGATAGAAGACATGATGAGCAGAAACGAGGTTGGAAGATGATGAAAATACACATGAAAACATAGTTGGAGGAGTGAACGTGGGCCATTTCGTCCTCATGCATCCTGGCCATTGTGGTCGAGTGTTGTGCTCCCGTTGAAGGACCCTCCCTACCGTGAGAAGTAGTCCTTAGTTTACCCACTCACCCACCTCATCGTGAGTTCCTGCTCACCACGCCATTTTCTTATGATAACTTAGCTTCCCACCCGCGTCTGCTT
>NW_027712973.1:0-329 GCF_054177405.1 Leptonychotes weddellii | reverse complement strand
CATCTTATGATACGCTCCAGTCAATTTCTAACTTTCTGCCTCTCAAAACAAACATTTAACCAAAAACAGTGTCATTACTCTTACAGGTTAGAAAATATTCTATCAACTCCTATATATTTCAGGGAAAAATATTAATCTTAAATATCCAGATTACAATTTTCTCCTAATGTGACCTGTTCTTTTTTTTTTATTCTTATGTTAATCCCCATACATTACATCATTAGTTTTAGATGTAGTGTTCCATGATTCATTGTTTGTGCGTAACACCCAGTGCTCCATGCAGAATGTGCCCTCCTCAATACCCATTACCAGGCTAACCCATCCTCCCA
>NW_027712972.1:0-329 GCF_054177405.1 Leptonychotes weddellii | reverse complement strand
CACTTCTGAGCTGACTTCACAGAGAACTGAGTGGCTGCAGTGAAGGATGTTGCTGGCAAAGGGAACAATGTATGGCAACACAGATAGCATTAAAAAGCATGCCATGTTCTGAAATGTCAAGATAGTTAGGACCACAAAAATGATAGTTAAAATCAAAGAAGAAAGTCATGAAATAGTGAAATATACTTGAGTCTCAGGGTTCGAGTACATTCTCTTAGTCTTTCATCTCTGAGTAAAAGAATACGTGCAAACTGAGAATGACATAACTGGATAAAAAGAACAAGGTATAAAAAGTCTTTACTAATGGGTTAATCTCAAGGTTAAAGGCC
>NW_027712971.1:0-329 GCF_054177405.1 Leptonychotes weddellii | reverse complement strand
TCTGTTCTGGCTGCCATAATGAAACACCATAGGCTGGGGGGCTTAAACAACAGACATTCATTTCTCCCCGTTCTGGAGACTAGAAGTCCAAGACCAAGGTGCCAGCGACATGGATTTCATCCTGAGGCCTCTTTCCTTGGCTTGTGGGAAGCTCCCATCTCACGGTGTGCTCACGTGACCTCTTCTTTGTGTGTATGCATCCGGGTGGGCCTAATGTCATCTCGAGGGTCTTTGTAAGAGGGAGGGAAAGGGGTGGAGTCAGAGGCGATGTGACAATGGAAGTTAAGGTCAGAGTCTTTAGCTACAAGCCAAGGAATACAGGCAGCCTC
>NW_027712970.1:0-329 GCF_054177405.1 Leptonychotes weddellii | reverse complement strand
CAGGGAGGCCCTTGTCACCCTCGCTGTCAGAGCTGCAGCCGCTGACATCCGTGAGAAGAAATCACCATTTTGGTATTAATGTTTTTTCAGTAACATTTTATATCTGAGTCTGGTGATTTTTGTGGATTGATTTTTTTTTTTTTTTTTTTTTTTTTTTTTTGCTGTCACCAATCCAATTTATTGATCACGTCGTCAGTGAGGTGGAGAGTCACGTCCTCCCGCTGCAGGCCTTTTGGCCACCCTGACAGCTTCTGCCGCCTCCTGTCCCCTCAGCCCTGCCTTAGTTTACCCACTGAGAAGGAGGATCTTTCGCGGTCCTACGTGCCCGA
>NW_027712969.1:0-329 GCF_054177405.1 Leptonychotes weddellii | reverse complement strand
TATATTAGTTTCAAGTGTACAATATAGCGATTCAACATTTTTACACATCACCAGTGTTCATGTCAATCAGGATATCCTTAATCCCCTTCACCTATCTTACCCACTCCCCACCCAAGTAAAACTTCCATTATTTTTTTTTAAAGATTTTATTTATTTATTTGACAGAGAGAGAGACAGCGAGAGCAGGAACACAAGCAGGGGGAGTGGGAGAGGGAGAAGCAGGCTTCCTGCCGAGCAGGGAGCCCAATGTGGGACTCGATCCCAGGACCCTGGGATCATGACCTGAGCCGAAGGCAGACGCTTAACGACTGAGCCACCCAGGCGCCCTC
>NW_027712968.1:0-329 GCF_054177405.1 Leptonychotes weddellii | reverse complement strand
GTGAGGGATGCCATCAGAAACACCCCTGGCAGGTGGAGGGGCTCCAGGGCAGTGCCCTGTCGCTCACAACCCTCCCAGGGGCTTCCGGGCGGGGCCCCCACAGCCATGCAGGGCCCATCCTGGGGACAGCCAGACCCGGCCACCCAAGGTGATCCTGTCGGTGGGGAAGGACAGCAGGGGCGGGGGCAGAGGAGGCACAGTGAGGCTCCTTCCCCAAAAGCGGGAGACACCGTCCTGATGGAGCCCCAGCCCACTAGCGCCCTCACTCCGCAGCGGCCAACGAATCCCGAGTCCCGGCGGGTGGGAGCGCAGAGGTCTCTTAGAAACCC
>NW_027712967.1:0-329 GCF_054177405.1 Leptonychotes weddellii | reverse complement strand
CTGTGTGAGCCAGTTCCTGTAATAAATCTTCTCTTTTATGTATATCTATACACATGATACAGATAGATGATAGAGATTGTTGGGTTTTTTATCTAGAAAACCCAGACTAATACAGAAGGGAAATGAATACGAGAAGAGAAAGATACTGAGTTCAACACCTTATATACCTGGAACAAAAGTTTTTGTAGTTGTTTTCTTTAACAGATACTAAATTTGACCTTTTCTTAGCACCCCCACCACAGGGAGAGTCCAACCATTCTATCCATGATATAATTAGTGAAAATACATTTGTTGACCGATTATGAGAGACTAATGTTACTTATTTTTTT
>NW_027712966.1:0-329 GCF_054177405.1 Leptonychotes weddellii | reverse complement strand
TCTGGATGCAAATCGCTCAGGATTCCAGTCATGCACCCACGGAGTCACATGGGGATAGAACACATTCTGTGTCCCGGCTACTGGGGAGCTGGGGACTGGTGGGCAGAGCCCATGTCATGCAGGTGTGGACCCGCCGTGTCATGATCCGGGGGAAGAGAAGCATGGGCGGAGCCCGTTCGGGGGGCGAGGAAGGCGCCTGTGCCCCCTGCAACTGATGCTCAGGAGAGAGCCCGCCAGGGGCTGGGCCACCCACCTACTGGTTGAAGAACAGCGTTTCTCCTGAGGGCCAGCTCGGGAGCAGGTGCTGGTGCTGCCAGGGGGCTTCCTCT
>NW_027712965.1:0-329 GCF_054177405.1 Leptonychotes weddellii | reverse complement strand
CAGGGAGGCCCTTGTCACCCTCGCTGTCAGAGCTGCAGCCGCTGACATCCGTGAGAAGAAATCACCATTTTGGTATTAATGTTTTTTCAGTAACATTTTATATCTGAGTCTGGTGATTTTTGTGGATTGATTTTTTTTTTTTTTTTTTTTTTTTTTTTTTTTTTTTGCTGTCACCAATCCAATTTATTGATCACGTCGTCAGTGAGGTGGAGAGTCACGTCCTCCCGCTGCAGGCCTTTTGGCCACCCTGACAGCTTCTGCCGCCTCCTGTCCCCTCAGCCCTGCCTTAGTTTACCCACTGAGAAGGAGGATCTTTCGCGGTCCTACGT
>NW_027712964.1:0-329 GCF_054177405.1 Leptonychotes weddellii | reverse complement strand
CTGCTTGTGTTCTCTCTCGCTGTCTCTGTCTCTCTCTCTCTCAAATAAATAAAATCTTTAAAAATAAATAAAATAAAATGCTGCTTTTGATAAGGAAAATCTGAGTCCTAAGATGGCTGACCGAGCCAGCAAGAGAGTCCCAGTCCTTGCTCGGCGCTCTTCCAGGTTCTTCTCCCTGCTCTGCTTCCCACGCGCACCAGTCCAGGCCCTTCTCCCTGCCCCGCTTTGTGCACGCACCAGAAGTGCCAAGTATGCAAAAGTAGAAGTGTATAAATTGCCCCTTTTGTGCTCGGGGCTCAGACCTTTGGAGATCACTCTCCTCTGAGCCC
>NW_027712963.1:0-5741 GCF_054177405.1 Leptonychotes weddellii | reverse complement strand
ATAATAAAAAAATAAATAAAAATAAATTCAGTGAGTATACATGAAAGTTCATGCAGTTATTGACACCATGTTAAATGTTTAAAGTACCCAATATTTTAAAATTTTATAACCAACTAAAGCAATAATTTTTTAGTTTGTTCACTAGTAGTATCTCAAGAAGCTGATAAATCTTCATAAGAGAGTGTTTAAGGGGCACCTGGGTGGCTCAGTCAGTTAAGCATCTGCCTTTGGCTCAGGTCATGATCCTGGGGTCCTGGGATTGAGCCCGGCATTGGGCTCCCTGCTGAGCGGGGAGCCTATTTCTCCCTCTCTTCCCTATTTGTGCTCTCTCTCACTATCTCTATTGCTATCTCTGTCTCTCTGAAATAAAATCTTTAAAAAAAGAGAGAGAAAGAGAGCATTTAAAGAGAACTCTACAGTCAGATGGACTTAGTTTAAATCCGAGCCCTACCACTTACTAGCTGACTGACCATGCACAGGTTTTAAATTTCTGTAAATCCTAATTTCTTCATCTTTATTTTTTTAAAAGATTTTTATTTATTTATTTGAGAGAGAGAGAGTGACAGAGATAGCGAGAGAGAGTAGGAGCAGGGAGGAGAGGGAGAAGCAGGCTCCCCACTGAGTAGGGAGCCCGATGTGGGGCTCGATCCCAGGACCCTGGGATCATGACCTGAGCCAAAGGCAGATGCTTAACTGACTGAGCCACCCAGGCGGCCAATTTCTTCATCTTTATTAAAAGAATAATACCTAATTCAAAGAGTTGCTGTGACGAATAAATACAACTTGGTATATAATAAGTGTTCAAAAATACCTACCATCATTAATAATAATAACAATAATTTCACGGGGCGCCTGGGTGGCTCAGTCGTTAAGCATCTGTCTTCGGCTCAGGTCATGATCCCAGCATCCTGGGATCGAGCCCCGCATTGGGCTCTCTGCTCCGCGGGAAGCTTGCTTCTCCCTCTCCCACTCCCCCTGCTTGTGTTCCTGCTCTCGCTATCTCTCCATCAAATAAATAAATAAAATCTTAAAAAAAAAAAAAAAGAACAATAATTTCATGCAACAGGGACACCTGGGTGGCTCAGTCAGTTAAGCGTCTGCCTTTGGCTCAGGTCATGATCCTAGGGTCCTGGGATCGAGCCCCGCATCAGGCTCCCTGCTCAGTGGGGAGTCTGTTTCTCCATCTCCCTCTGCCTGCTGCTCTGCCTACTTGTCCTCTCTCTCTCTGTCAAATAAATAATCTATAAAAAAAAATAATAATTTCATGCAACATAAGAAAATGTCTGTCTGAATACTGCTAAGCCCAGAGTCGATATAAATGAAATAAAAATGATCTCATAACCACAAATGATTTAAAACTGAAAATTAAAATAGTGAAACTGTATCTAATGCAAAACAAAGTCTGAATGAAAGGTGTGGTATAGTGGAAGAAGTAGCTTAAGATAATTTGAAACTCAGATATATGCAAATATATTTGCATATATGCAAATATTCAAGGTTATAATAGGAGTTTGATAAAAAATGGCCCAATGTAGTCCATTATTTGTCATTCCAATTGTGAATAACCAAGAAATATTCTGGAAGTTGAACAATGTGAAGAAACATAACACAGTTTTCCCTATTTTCTTTATACTATACTTATTTATTTTAGATTTAATATAAAGCAAAATAAAGCCAAATTAAATACTAGAAAGATCCATAACACCACAGGATAAAAGCCACACAAAAATTTGCTTTCCCATTTCATCAAAAAAATTCATATTGTGAGTTGGTTGCCTTCCTTTCTCAAAAATAGACTCTACAATTAACTTAATATTTTAGGCTACTGTATAATTCATAATGTTAATTTATATTCACCTCATTTATTTACCTCTGCTCACCTACATTTTAATCATCTTTTATAATTAAGGGGAATCATAAAGATGTTTATTACATTCAAAAGTATTCTCCTGGGGCACCTGGGTGGCTCAGTCATTAAGCATCTGCCTTTGGCTCAGGTCATGATCCCAGGGTCCTAGGATCGAGCCCCACATTGGGCTCCCTGCTCAGCGGGAAGCCTGCTTCTCACTCTCTCACTCCCCCTGCTTGTGTTCCCTCTCTCGGTGTCTCTCTCTGTCAAATAAATAAAAATCTTAAAAAAAAAAAAAAGTATTCTCCTTAAAATGACACAAAAAAGGCAATGTAACTAAATTTTCACAAAATGCTATCTGCTTTTTTTAAACAGATGTTTTATAGAAAAAATGGGAATATCTAGGAAAACCCGTATGCATACTTAAGAAAAAAGGAACCGTGAAAATTAAAACTAATGATTACTATCATATTAAATTAATTCAGTGGAAGAAAAGGAAAAATCTGATGAACAAGATCATGGAGTTATCAACCAGAGACAAATGTAAGAAAACAGCCAAAACAACAAAAAGTGGGATTCTATGGAGAAAAAAAAGACAAAAAAGGCATGCTATGAAATTTTGCATAAAGTGTGATTCCATTTAAATATATTCTGATTCATTTGAAGCAAGTGGGTGAAATTATTACAACCATATATTGGTTTAAAGTGATATTATCACATCTTCTTTTAAATAAGTATGTTCAGCCTATAACATATAAATAAGCTACAAAAATTAGGCTAAATTGAAGAGGTACATGTTTGCCAAATATAATCAAAGGCCAAATTTGCACCTGAGAAAAATTATTGCATCCAGAAGGCAACAAAATATTCTTTGTAATCAATACAGAAGACATTTCCAAAGTATAGGTTCTAAGCTATATAGGCCATAAGACAAAATTACACACAAGAATCAATTTATGGATCATCACAGTTCAACCTGTTTACATTGGCTTGTTTAGACATGATTGTCAATCTTTTCAAAGCATTTTCTAAGAGCATCAGCATTTGGGAAATGGTGATGACCTGTAGCCCCTTAGGAAATCCTAGATGTTTTTCAGGTGAAATTCCTCTGTAGATAAACATGCAAAATGACTTTCATTATTTTCTCTGAAGCAAAGCATAAGCAACTTCTGCAGAACACAGCCATACCTTTCTGGATGTCTTCGGCCATATATCTCTCCTTTCCATTTAGTTTCATTATTTTCTGCTCTTTGTTGCTGCATTTGATCAAAAATAGCATGATAATGTTCATACTGTCCTCGAGAAGAAAAAGATGATGGAGCCACAGCCCCTCCACTGCCAAAAAAGGGAGCCTAGGAATTAAACAAACAGCTCTCACATGTTTATCTCATAAGGCCCAAAAGGCCTGTACTACTCTCAAAAAAAAAAAGTTTTTTTTCAACACTTGACTTTTAAAAAGCAATGAGCTAATCTGAACATATGGATAAACAGACAACCCAAACCAAAATGTTTTCCTACTATATTATAACCATTAACAATCAAAAAGTAGTGTACTTTGTTACTAAGAATAAAGCATAATTTAAGAAAAATATAAAAAGACATTAAAACTGTAAATATTGAAAAGTCTGGTCTTCATAAGTTTTGAAACAAGTTTCTAGTACATATTTTATGATGCCATTCTATTAAGTTTAAATATGTACAATTTATAAGTAAAGCAGAGTGTACTGTAGTAACACTCAAAATTATATTTAACAAGAACATTTCAATATAGTATTTAATATACCTCAAATCCTTCAACTCCACAATAAGGATATAAATACCATTGAAACATATTCTAGATGTAAATAAAAAAAAGCAAAACATCATATCTATCCTTAATCAGTTTATAAACAAGTTGGGAAACAAAGCACAAAACTAGAAAAACATTCCATGCCTGTGATAAATCAATGGTAATAGGCACATGCTAAAGTAGTAAGTACTGAGACTGAGCAACTTTCACAAAATAGAAAAAAAACTTACCAGAAATAAAAATTTCTCAAAAGAAAAAAAAAAAGGCACTGGAGAAAGATACTGTTCAACCCAGTCTTGAAAGCAATGTAACAAAGATAGATTGAATGATTAAATATGAGCCAGGGTATTAAAGTAAAAAGAAGCGATGTATGTATAATATTTGGGTGTTGACAGCAGGAGGAGAAAGAGATTATGCAAACAAATATGAAAAGAAGGCAGGCATTGGTCATAAAAGGCTAGTATATCTAATTGATATACTTTAAGATCATATAATAAAGGACAATGGAAAGCATTTATAAACTTTCTGAGAGGTGTAGCACAGCAAAACAGTTTTTAGGAAGGTGAGTCAAATTATGCATGATAAGCAGGAATAAGAGAGAGAATAAGGTAGAGGAAGTAATCCAAAGGCTTACTGCACAGATGCCAAAGCCACAAGCCTAGAAATAAAGAAAAGCAATCAATGAAAAAGGGAAGGGAGCTGTGGATTCTCTTGGGGAATAACACAGATTAAAGGCAGACATAAGGCCACAACTACAGAGACAAGCATGTGGAAAACTCAGAGTTAGAAAACAGAGATGTCAGACAAGGATGAGAATTTTAAAAGTAAGTGTGTAGGGGGAGGAGCAAGATGGCAGAGGAGTAGGAGACCTAAATTTCGTCTGGTCAAAGGAATTCAGCTAGATAGGGATCAAACCATTCTGAACACCTACGAACTCAATAGGAGATCAAGGAAAATAGCAGCAACTCTCTGAACAGAAAACTCTCTGGACAAAAAAGCGACCACTTTCTGGAAGGTAGGATGTGCGGAGAAGTGAATATGAGGTGATATTTGGGAGGACAGACGGCGGGGGAGGGGGCCTCCGTCGGCCGCTTCTGGCAAGTGATAGAGCAGCAGAGCACAAAATCGGAACTTTTATAAGTCTGCTCCGCTGAGGGACGTCGCTCCAGTGGCTAAGTGGGGGGGTGGAACCCTTGCTGGGACAGTGTGGTCTCAGGACCCTCGGGGTCAGAGAAAGAACGGGGGTGCCTGAGTGCGGCAGAGCTCCCAGGAATCAGAGCAGGGAGGCCGGCTGCAAAGATGGAGCCAAGGAGTGGGCTCTCAGCTCTGGGTTGCCATAAACCATGATCCGCGACACAGGCCACTGCCCTTCCAGCAGGGACCCAACAAGCGGCAGATCCGGGGAGACTCCCCTTCCTCCCCCAGGAGGAGCGCCGCGGGAGCACACCAGGGATCTGCTGGGTTTGGAGACTCCAAACGGGGTCATGTGCCAGAGATAGCAACGCTCGGTCACAGACCAGGTGAGCACTGAGACCGGTCGGGGAGACCTGGGAGACGGGAGTGATTGACTGCTTTTCTCTGGGGTCTCAATGAGGAGTGGGACCCCAAGCCCTTGGCTCCTCTGGGCTGGAGACCGGGAAGCCAGAGATAGAAACGCTCGGTCACAGACCAGGTGAGCACTGAGACCAGTCGGAGACCGGAGAGACGGGAGTGATTGACTGCTTTTCTCTGGGGGCTCAATGAGGAGTGGGACCCCGAGCCTTTGGCTCCTCCGGGCTGGAGACCGGGAAGCCACCATTTTCACTCTCGGCCTCCCAAGCAGTATGGAAAGCTTTCAGGGAACAAAAGCTCCCAAGAGCAAACCCAAGCAGATTACTTAGCCTGGACCCCAGCAAGGGCTGGGCAATTCCGCCTCAGGCAAAGACATTTGAGAATCACTGTAACATGCCCCTCCGACAGAAGATAAGCAAGAACAGCCAGCCAAGACCAAGTTGACTGATCAATGAGAACGGCAGAACTTGAGCACTAGGGGAATACAGCACATAGAATTTGTGGCTTTTTCCCCCGATTCTTTAGTCCTTCAAAGTTAATTTTTTTAATTTT
>NW_027712962.1:0-329 GCF_054177405.1 Leptonychotes weddellii | reverse complement strand
GCAATATGAATAGCTCTTTTATTCATGAATGATTATATAATGTATAAATGAGTCATTCAGAAAATATTGGCTCAGATAGTTATACAGATCTTCTAAATGTTAATACAATTATACCATAATAAAACTTGCACTTGTAAATATGACCACTGATCTGATCAGAAAAGTCTTTTAGTATCTAGAGCCGTTAAGCTCTGGTGGTAGATACAACTTTTCCAAAATTCTAATTATAACTAAAAACTTAAATTGTGCATGAAGCACTGGTGTTTTTTTTTAATTTTTATTGTTATGTTAATCACCATACATTACATCATTAGTTTTTGATGTAGTGT
>NW_027712961.1:0-329 GCF_054177405.1 Leptonychotes weddellii | reverse complement strand
GCACAAACAATGAATCATGGAACACTTCATCTAGAACTAATGATGTAATGTATGGGGATTAACATAAGAATAAAAAAAAATGAAAAAAAAAAAAAAGAACTTAAAATTGTAGGGGTGCCTGGGTGACTTAGTCGGTTTAGCGTCCGACTCGATTTTGGCTCAGGTCATGATCTCAGGGTTGTGAGATCGGGCTCCACATTGGGCATAGGTTCTCTCCCTCAGCCCTTTCCTGCCTCCCCCCCCCAAATAACTTAAAATTGTAATCCCACTTCCAGTAATTTACTCTAAGGAAATAAACAAAAATGCCATGAGAAAAAAAAAAAAAAAAA
>NW_027712960.1:0-329 GCF_054177405.1 Leptonychotes weddellii | reverse complement strand
TGGCCACATCAGTGGCAGCAGCACAGTCCTCCCCCCCGCCTCAGAGAACCCACCCCCCACTTTTCGTTCACAGCTCTGTGGGGTGAGGGCTAGGGGTGGGACATGGGACCAATTCTCCGTCTCTAATGGCTTCCAAAGACTTTGATCTTTCCCCTCTGCACCAGTTGGGGACCTAGGCGGAAAGAGATGCCACACCCAACCAAGGTAATTGGAGGAGAGTTTTAACAAAGGAACTATTTACAAAGGTATGGGCGGCATTTAGGGAAACCACTGAGGGACGGTGCAGAACCTTGGTGCTGGCAACTGTGGGAAGTCATGATGCCCTTCAT
>NW_027712959.1:0-329 GCF_054177405.1 Leptonychotes weddellii | reverse complement strand
GAAGCTACAGAATTAACTAACAGCAACACCTTTCCACCATCTTAAGTGCTTAGCCCTCACGACAGGCAGCATCTGTCATCACGCTCACTGTCTACAAAGTCAGACTTAAGAAAAGGCACATTCTAGGCTCCTCCAGTGAAGAGTCACCACGTGCATTAGCATATTAAAGGTTCTGCAAGGTCCTCTAGTAGAGCAATCTCTCAAACTTGGTGTTCCCCAAATGTTTTTGGCCATGAAATCCTCACGATAGTAGAATTTATTAGCATCTCACAAATTGGCATGTTAAGGAATAAACTCTGGAAAACCCTACTCTATACCTCAGAGAAGGA
>NW_027712958.1:0-329 GCF_054177405.1 Leptonychotes weddellii | reverse complement strand
TAACCAAACAGCTACAGGATCTTCCAGGCAACCGCAATGTACTGTATTCGGGAAAAAAAAAAAAAAAAATTCGGATCACACTGCAATAAATTCTGCCCATTTGATAAAATGCTTTATTTTTATAGTTATATTAATCTGTGCTTTAATGCATATCTTTTGGTTTTTCTGTGTTTCCCATTTTTCCTATGTGATTATTCCTTTAAGGCATATAATAACCTGATAATTTGCAATTATTACAATTCATTTGTAAATAGCTGATTTCCCCCTATGGATTACAACAAGCCACAAGGAAAATGGAAAAGTGTGGAAACGTCCTCTATTTTTTTTTT
>NW_027712957.1:0-329 GCF_054177405.1 Leptonychotes weddellii | reverse complement strand
GGGATATATGTGACCTTCCTCAGCCACTCCTGGCTGCCCTAAAGCTAAGGGAAGGAAAAACAAATGGTTAACTTAGATCACAGCCCTGCAGGACCTGAGTCTCCCTCCGTTTACAAAAGTCTTTGTGATTTACAAGAAAAAAGCGCTCTTATCAATAACCTGACTTCCAGAAGGAAATGTAGATAAAATTAAGTGTTCTAACCTGCAGCCCATTGACAAATACTTGAGGCCAGTAGAGTGTAATGCTCCTTCAGGAAGCTCCCAAGTGTCTTCATGTTAATTCTTCCCTAGAGGGAAAAACAACTGAACTTGACAATGGCAAGGCCTCC
>NW_027712956.1:0-329 GCF_054177405.1 Leptonychotes weddellii | reverse complement strand
AAAACTGCTATTACAAGTATGCTTAAAAAGTTTAATATCCAGAGGAATTAAGATTTTACACTACAGAATATTTGTGTAACACAAAGGGCGGCAGTAAAGGAGGAACAAAACAAAAAATCTGAGACATATATAAAACAAAATCGGGGCGCCTGGGTGGCTCAGTTGGTTAAGCGACTGCCTTCGGCTCAGGTCATGATCCTGGAGTCCCAGGATCGAGTCCCGCATCGGGCTCCCTGCTCGGCGGGGAGTCTGCTTCTCCCTCTGACCCTCCTCCCTCTCATGCTCTCTGTCTCTCATTCTCTCTCTCTCAAATAAATAAATAAAATCTT
>NW_027712955.1:0-329 GCF_054177405.1 Leptonychotes weddellii | reverse complement strand
CTGGATCGAGGTCCCTCAGCAGAGCGGACTTCTAAAAGTTCCGATTTTGTGCTTCGCGGCTCTATCACTTGCCAGTAGCGGCTGATGGAGGCCCCCTCCCCCGCCGTCTATCCTCCTGAATATCGCCTCGGATTCACTTCTCTGCACATCCTACCTTCCAGAAAGTGGTCGCTTTTCTGTTCAGAGAGTTCCTGCTATTCTTTTCTTCGATCTCCTGTTGAGTTTGTAGGTGTTCAGAATGGTTTGATCCCTATCCAGCTGAATTCCTGGGACCAGACAAAATTTAGGTCTCCTCCTCCTCCACCGCCATCTTGCTCCTCCTTGACCAA
>NW_027712954.1:0-329 GCF_054177405.1 Leptonychotes weddellii | reverse complement strand
CGCTTAACCAACTGAGCCACCCAGGCGCCCCTGTTCCTTGAAATTTTAAATCATACCTTATCGATTTAGATAAGATGTACACTGACTTAATGATACTTCATTTATTATTATTATTATTTTTTAAATAGTGGCTTTTTTTTTTTTTTAATTTTATTTATTTATTTGACAGAGACAGACACAGCGAGAGAAGGAACACAAGCAGGGGGAGTGGGAGAGGGAGAAGCAGGCTCCTGCTGAGCAGGGAGCCCGATGTGGGGCTTGATCCCAGGACCCCGGGATCATGACCTGAGCTGAAGGCAGACGCTTAACGACTGAGCCACCCAGGCGCC
>NW_027712953.1:0-329 GCF_054177405.1 Leptonychotes weddellii | reverse complement strand
TAAAGCCAAAAAGAAAGTAGCAGCCCTGCTATGGTTCCCTGCTATGGGGAACAATATGGCCTTGCTATGTTTTACAAGAGTTTTCAGATCCATGGGCTGTTGTCAAGGCCTTGCTATTTCTTGTTTAGCCTGAGAGCTTTATAATTTGGTTTCAGGGTCAGTGTGCTTCTGGTTGGGCTTTTAGTGCAGCTGGTGCCCTTGAAGGACGGATGTTCCAGAAAACTGGCAAACTCGTGTCACTGAGTGAGCAGAACCTGCTGGACTGCTCTCGGTCTCAAGGCAACGAGGGCTGCCGTGGAGGCCTGATGGATTATGCCTTCCAGCACGTT
>NW_027712952.1:0-5741 GCF_054177405.1 Leptonychotes weddellii | reverse complement strand
TTCTTCTTTTTTTTTTTTTTAACATATAATGTATTATTTGTTTCAGAGGTACAGGTCTGTGATTCATCAGTCTTACACAATTCACAGCACTCACCATAGCACATACCCTCCCCTGTGTCTATCACCCAATCACCCCATCCCTCCCACCCCCACCACTGCAGCAACCCTCAGTTTGTTTCCTGAGATTAAGAATTCCTCATACTGGTGAGGTCATATGATACATGTTTTTCTCTGATTGACTTATTTTGCTTAGAATAATACCCTCTAGTTCCATCCACGTCATTGCAAATGGCCAGATTTCGGTGTGTTTTTTTTTGATGGCTGCATAATATTCCATTGTGCATGTATGTGTGCGTATACACACACACACACACACACACACACCCCCCACATCTTCTTTATGCACTCATCTGTTGATGGACATCATGGCTCTTTCCATAGTTTGGCTATTGTGGACATTGCTGCTATAAACATTGGGGTGCACGTAGCCCTTAGGATCCATTTTTATCACATCATACGGTCACCAATTTTATCACAGTGAGGTTAACCTTGATCACCTGGATTAGGTAGTATTTGTCCGGTTTCTCCACTCAGTTACTCTCCCTACTCCCTCCTCCACCCCACTATCCATACTATACTCTTTTTTTTTTATTATTTATTTGACAGAGAGAGACACAGCAAGAGAGGGAACACAAGCAGGGGTAGTGGGAGAGGGAGAAGCAGGCTTCCCACCGAGCAGGGAGCCCGATGTGGGGCTCAATCCCAGGACCCTGGGATCATGACCTGAGCCGAAGGCAGACGCTTAACGACTGAGCCACCCAGGTGCCCCCATACTATACTCTTTAGAAGGAAGTCATTATGCCTTGCTCACACTTAAAGAGGGGGGAAATATGCTCCATTTCCTTGAGGGCAGAGTATCTATGTAAATTTTTTAGCACAGGAAATTGAATTTTCTCATTTTTAAAATTCATTTATATCAGTATGCACTCATGGATATTTATTAAATACTTCTGATTTAACCCAATAATGCTTTGTTTATTTTATTTCTCAATTGTTACATTTGGCCTCTGTGCTCTTTCAGTTATCTCCTTTGACATAATCATATTATTGTATTATCATTTAAATACTTTCTTACCTTCTGGAATTTCAAGATAGTCCAGGCTCATCTTATATATTTCATGCCTACCAGTCATTTCTTCAAGAAGCACACATTCCTTTTATTGGCAAATAGTAGTAGAAACTTATCTAGGGGTGCCTGAATGGCCCAGTATCCTACTCTTGATTTCAGCTCAGGTTGTGATCTAAGGATTATAAGATTGAGCCCCACGTCAGGCTCCATACTGATTGTGGAGCTTGCTTGGGATTCTTTCTCTCCCTCACCCTCTGCCCCTCTCCCAAGCTCTCTCTTAAAAAAAAAAAAAAAAGAAAAGAAAGAAACTATTATCTAGGTCCTGGGTTGTTCACTGCCATTACGTATTAGGGAGTCATCGTATCTAGGTCCTCCCAGCTGCCAGAGCAAGGAATATCTATCTATGTATCTATCTATCTATCTATCATCTATCTATCTATCTATCTATCTATCTATCTATCTATCTATCATCTATCTATCTATCATCTATCATCTATCTATCATCATATGTAACTTTCTGTATAAATATTAAGCTAAATAAAAGCTCATTCTGATATCTCCAACTTTAATACATTACCACATGGGTTATTTTTGCTTTTTCTCCTTGCTTATCTATAATATACTACACCAACAAAAAGAAACCTAGCTCTCATGAGTCCTTTAACACTTCATATAGGACAAGTTTGCGGACAATGAAATCTTTCAGTTTTTTTGTTTGTTTGTTTTTGTTTTTGTCTTTGTCTTTAAACCTTCTTCATTTTTCAATGGTAATTTTACCTGCTATGGAATTTAGGTTCATTTTTTTTTTTCTTGCAATGCTTTAAATATTTCACTCCACTTTCTTCTTGCTTACATGACTTCTATGATAAATGTGTTTTAATTCTTGTTCTTGTTCTTCTATAGATAGGTATTTTTTTTTTAATCTAGATACTGTCAAGATGGTCTTTTTGACTTTGGTTTCTGTAATTTGAAAATGATATGCTAGGTGTGATTTTTTTAAAATTTATCCCTCTTGTTCTCGAAATTTTCTGGATTTTTATTTTGGTATCTATCATTAGATTTGAACAGTTCTTGGTTATTATTATTTAAAATCTTCCTTTGCTCCATTCTCTTTATTCTCCTTCAAACAATATGTATATTCCACCTTTTGAAATTGTACCACAATTCTTGGCTTTTCTGTTTTTCTTTTTTTTTTTTTTTTTTTCTGTTTGTGTTCATTTGGGGACTTTTCTAATGGTCTGGTTTTAGCCTCATTTGTTTTTTCCTCAGTCTTGTGGAGTCTACTAAAAAGCCATCAATGGCACTCATCTTTTTCTGGTACAGTGCTTTTTATTTATAGTATTTTCTTTGGTACTTTCTACTTGAGATATGTTCTACTTGACTCACAGAAACTCCAGTTATCTTTCCATAAAACTAGAAATGTGAATGAAATGTATAATTAAGTCAATCAAGTGGACATATTTCAAATATCTAGAATTTTGGAAATGAGCAGATTAAGCATTCAGACAATTGAGTTGTCCTTTTTTTAAATCCATTTTCTTTGGTCCATATAAATGTATTTTTATACCTAACTTAGCAGGAAAGAGTATCTAATTCTGGTTGCACATTCAAGTGAGGTTGCTATAATATTTAGTGCCAAGACAGGTACAGAACCACAACACAATACTAAAATCTAAATCCTGGAGTTAGGAGATGATCAGTGGTTAAATCAGGATCAGTTACATAATGAGAACTACCCACATTAGAGTGAAGGAAATTGGAGGACCAGAATCTCTGAGTAATTTCCAGGACCATGCAACTGGATCTAACATGAACATCAGGTGATAGAATAAGACTGAAGGAAAATGTGAGCGAAATTCCTATAAGCAAATTCTTCTGTCGTTTCAATATGAAGGCTAAGAACTACATCCTTGTTGATTCATATTTGTACAAATTAAAGGCACAATATGGTAAGACTATTATCTGATAAACAATGAAGATGGTCAAAGCTTACTCAAATCCTGTCTTGGAAGAGGCCAATAAGAAAGAAAGATAAGGAAGAAAGAAAGAAAGAAGGAAAGAAGGAAAGAAGGAAAGAAAGAAAGAAAGAAAGAAAGAAAGAAAGAGAAAGAAAGAAAGAAAGAAGAAAGAAAGAAAGAAAGAAAGAAAGAAAGAAAGAAAGAAGAAAGAAAGAAAGAAAAAGAAAGAAAGAAAGAAAGAAGAAAGAAAGAAAGAAAGAAGAAAGAAAGAAAAAGAAAGAAAGAAAGAAAAAAAGAAGAAAGAAAGAAAGAAAAAGAAAGAAAGAAGAAAGAAAGAAAGAAAGAAAAAGAAAGAAAGAAAGAAAGAAAGAAAGAAAGAAAGAAAGACATAATCCATGTGAACAAGCATATATGTAGCTATCTCATGTTATAATATTTTTAAGCAAATGCTGTACTTCAACATGATTAATTACTCTCAACAAATGCTGTTGAGTAAGATCTATAAACCATTTTTCCCACCCTCCCTCTAAATTCCAACTTTCAGCCCAGAGTGCACTGTTTTTTTTTTTTTTTAAAGATTTTTATTTATTTATTTATTTGACAGAGAGAGAGATAGCGAGAGAGGGAACACAAGCAGGGGGAGTGGGAGAGGGAGAAGCAGGCCTCCCGTGGAGCAGGGAGCCCGATGCGGGGCTCGATCCCAGGACCCTGGGATCATGACCTGAGCTGAAGGCAGAGGCTTCATGACTGAGCCACCCAGGCACCCCAAGAGTGCACTGTTTTTATAATCAAAGTTCCTCAAAGCATTTCCTTTTGAAAAGGTTAACATCAACCTGACACATTGGGGAAACCACAAAAATAACTTTGAACTGCAGCATTTTATTTTTGTTTTTTTTTTTAATATTTTTATTTATTTATTTGACAGAGAGAGAGATAGCGAGAGAGGAAGCACAAGCAGGGGGAGTGGGAGAGGGAGAAGCAGGCTTCCCGCGGAACAGGGAGCCCAATGCGGGGTTCGAAATCAGGACTCTGGGACCATGACCTGAGCTGAAGGCAGATGCTCAACGACTGAGCCACCCAAGCACCCCTGCAGCATTTTATTTTTAACACAAACCACAAACTACCACTCTTCTCTAATACTTTGAATTGAAGAAAGTAGAAAGGTGTTCAAAAACTGTACTGCTAGAATATTCTTGTTTTCTTTGAAATAGGAAGAAGAAAACACTCCTTGCAACCAGTTGAAACAATAACATGGCAGGGATAATCATTACAGAGTAAGATTCTTTCTAAAAACTGTCACTAAACACTCAGCCTAGGTGTCTTCATGCAGTGACTCAGCTCAATGATGTATTTTTTTTTTTCTTTTTAAGCAACAATGAAACCCTGATTCTGACAGACTCCATTCCTTTCTCAAAAATTCAACTCCATAATAAGGTAGAGCTCACTATGCATCCATTTAATTCCTGTCAAAGTTATCACAAGTAATCTGCTTTCTAATGAAAATAACAAAAGGGCCATGTCTCATTTTGCAGGCAATTTTTAGTAGAAAACACAAGGGACTGAAATACTGGCAACTTATTTTCTGGTGGTAGGATTAGTTTGTTGTAAAAAAAAAAAAAAAAAGTAAAAATCTGAGATTGGAAGGTGGGCAGAACTAACTGAGCTCTTGAGAGGAAAGACAAGTCTTTTTATCCTTGTTTTCCCAGTTCTAGTGTATGGCATTATGTTCAATTATTGTTTCTGTAATGAATGAATGAATTGATGACCAGACTATGAAAATTCCCACAGAGGTGTTTGCTATAACAGAAAGTAAATCCTCAAGTTCCTTTTCTTTTCTTTTTTTTTCTTTTCTTTTATTTCTTTAAAATATAATCATGAGGGAGATCAGGCCAGAGCCCAAATCATATTGGTGTCCCACACAAGGCAACCACTTAGGTTTATACCTAAGCCAGGTACAACTGTGCCTTCCTAAGTAGGATTTCCAAAGTCCCCCTTCTAACACTTGCCCGTCTTCAGAAATTACGTGTGTAACACATAGGTCACTCAGATTGAATCTCTCTCACTTTCACTGTGAAACCTTTCTTTTCTTCCAAATTTGCTCCATTTTATTTATTAGATACATTTATAATAACTCTACTAGATATCCTCTCACCTGGTCTGATGGGACACCCATCAAATGTGCAAGTTCAACCATGACATTTTCCCACTTAAGCTGCCCTCATTTTCTATAACCCAAAGAAACCCCAGATTCCAGGTTGGGCATTTGAACCCCTCATGATGTGACCCCAGCTGAACCCTTCTTTCTCATATCAGCTCCTTGCTCTATGCAATTTATAACTATGTGACAGAAACTTCTCTCTTCTGGTAAATAAATGACATTATTCCTGATAAAATTAGCTTCCTTACTCTGCTTCCTTGTCTGCTTCACTTCACATTTGTTTTGAAAGCAACTACAGGGGCGCCTGGGTGGCTCAGTCGTTAAGCGTCTGCCTTCGGCTCAGGTCATGATCCCAGGGTCCTGGGATCGAGCCCCGCATCGGGCTCCCTGCTCTGCGGGAAGCCTGCTTCTCCCTCTCCCACTCCCCCTGCTTGTGTTCCCTCTCTCGCTGTGTCTCTCTCTGTCAAAATAAATAAATAAAATCTTAAAAAAAAAA